>NC_052482.1:1607145-1666693 GCF_009730915.1 Dioscorea cayenensis subsp. rotundata
GATATTTATTTTAATTTGGTTAGTATATCTTTGATTTAAATATTTAAGTTGTTTACTGATTAAAATTCAAATTAGTAGAAGATTATCTTTTTTAAATTTTGCCTTTATAAAGGTTGTGTTGTTTAAGAATAAAGTATGTAGTTTTTCTCATCTTTTCTTTTAAGTTATTGGTGGTATCAAGAGTGCAACCATCTATTCCACGTTTTAATGGTCACTACGATCATTGGAGTATGTTGATCGAAAATTTCTTAAAATCCAAGGAGTATTGGAATATTGTTGAATTCGGAGTTGCAACCCTGGATGTTGGAGTGGTACCTATAGAAGGACAACGGAAGGAACTTGAGGCATCAAAGTTGAAAGACTTGAAGGCGAAGAATTACTTATTTTAGGCCATTGATCAATCTATCTTGGAGACGATTCTTTGCAAAGAAACCTCCAAGGATATATGGGATTCAATGAAGAGGAAAATATCAAGGCTCATCAAGAGTGAAGCGTGTATAATTTCAAGCCTTGAGAAAGGATTTTGAAAAACTATAGATGAAGGATGGAGAATCTGTTAACAACTATTTTGCAAGAATCTTTGGGGTTAGCCAATAATATTCGTTTTCATGGGGAGAAGATCGAGATGTTGCTATTCTTGAAAAGATATTGCGATCTTTGACAGCAAAATTTGCTTATATAATTTGCTCAATTGAAGAATCAAAGGACATAGATGCACTCTCCATTGATAATCAACTTCAAAGCTCTTTAGTAGTTCATGAATAGAAGATGAATCATAATTTTACTGCTGAAAAGCAAGCTTTGAAGGCCTTTACAACCAACAACTTCTCAATATTATGAGGTAGAGGTCGAGGTGGAAGTAGAGGAAGAGGAAGAGCAGATAGAGGCTACAGAAGTGGCAACCGAAATACTGATGATGGTTATCTATAAAGTAAAAGAAGAGGACGAGATCAATAGTTTAATAAATCTAAGATTAAGTGCTTTAGATGTCATCGATTTGGTCATTACCGTTATGAATGTTACACCAAACTACCTAATGACAAAGGAGAAAAGTCAAATTTTGTAGAAAATAAAGAAGCAGAGACTTTGCTAATGGCAGTTCAAGATAGTCAGGAATTTCACAACTTAGATATTTGGTTTGTGGACACTAGTTGTAGCAACTATATGTGTGGTGGAAGTAAGTCTTTCTTTTCTTACTTAAATCAAGATTTTCACTGTATTGTTAGCTTTGGAGATTGCTCTATGGTGAATGTGATGGGAAAGGGTGACATTAATATAAAAACCGAGAATGGTTATAGAAAAAATTTCTAACATTTTTTATGTTCCTAACTTGAAAATTAACTTGTTGAGTGCTAGTTAATTGCAAGAGAAGGGATACATAATTACTATTCAAAAAGGTACTTATGAAATATATGATCCTTGTAGAGGTGCAATTGCAATTTTGCCCATGAGTACAAACAGGTTGTTTCCTATAAAGATTAAATGTGCTCAACCTTGTTTGATGGCTAAAATAAAAGACTCCTCATGGCTATGGCATTATCGGTATGGTCACTTGAGTTTTGGCGGATTGAAGACACTCCAAGAAAAAGATATGGTGATAGGGCTTCCTAAAATTACTATATATTCCCTCCCAAGTTTGTGAAGAGTGTGTTGTTAGAAAACAACATCGTACTCCTTTCTCTCAAGGAAAATCTTGGAGAGCAAAAGATGTTCTAGAACTTGTTCACTCTGATATTTGTGGACCAATAAATCCTACTTCTAATAGAGGTAAAAGATATTTTATTACTTTCACTAATAATTATTCTCGGAAAGCTTGGGTTTATTTTTTATAGGAGAAATCATAAACTTTTAGTGCATTTAAAAGCTTCAAAGCATATGTTGAAAATGAAGTTGGGAAATCTATTAAAACAATTCACATTGATCGTGGAAGAGAGTACTGCTTAAAAGACTTTGAAAGTTTTTGTAATGACCATGGCATCCGAAGAGAGCTCATAGCTTCCTATTCCCCACAACAGAATGGTGTATTAGAAAAAAAAAATCGAACCATTCTCAATATGGTAGGAACCTTGTTAACTAAGGGGAGAATTCCGAAGAATTTTTGCCGTAAGAAGTGAATCGAGCATTCATATCTTGAATAGAAGTCCTCCTTTGCTATTCAAAAACAAAAACACCGTAAGAAGCATGGAGTGGAAGAAGACCAAGCAATGAGATCACTTCAAAATTTTTTATTGCATTGCATATGCACATATTCCAGATGAGAAAAGAAAAAAATGATGATAAGGGGCAAAAGTGTGTTTTTTCTTAGAATTAGTGAAATATCTAAAGCTTTTAAATTATATGATCCATTGACAAAGAAAATTGTGGTGAGTAGGGATGCTATTGTTAATGAGGAGAGCACTTAGAATTGGAGTAAGCAGCAACCTACTTCAAATATAATTAGTGATGAAGCTGAAAAAGAAGGAGAACATGTCCAACATCAAGAAATTTCAACTAATGAAGTCTCTACTACTACTACTACTACTACTAAAATATCACAAACAACAGCAGAGACCCTTATTACTTGTGTTCGAAAAAGGCCGTCTTAGATGGCAAATTGTGAGGTAACATATTTCAACCAATCTGAAGACCTTACTACTCACTTTGCTTTATTTTTAGATAGTGATCCTTTATCTTTTGAAGAAGCTATCCAACATTCAAAGTGGGAAAAGCTATGGATAATGAAATTGCATCCATTAAAAAAATAAAACATTGGAGTTGACTGAACTTCCCAATAGGCAAAAAACCATTGGTTTAATGTGGGTACACAAAACAAAATTAAACGAGAAGGTGAGATTGACAAGTATAAGGGATGATTGGTTGAAAAAGGTTATAAGCAAGAATTTTGTATAGATTATAAAAAAAGTCTTTGCTCCAGTTGCAAAGCTTGACACTATCAGACTTGTGGTTGCATTGGCGGCTCAAAATTCATGGTCAATATTTCACAGAAGATGTAAAATCGGCCTTTTCTCCATGGAGAATTAGAAGAGCGATATATTTGTTGATCAACCTTGGGTTATATTAAAGCAAGGGATCAGCATAAAGTATATAAATTGAAAAAGGCTCTCCATGGATTAAAGCAAGCTCCATGGGCATGGTATAGTCGCATAAAAGCTTACTTTTTAAAGAAAGAATTTCAGAAGTATCACTATAAACATACACTTTTTATGAAATTTGAAGCTGGAGGAAAAGGTACTCATAGTCTGTTTATATGTGGATGATTTAATCTATACTGGCAATGACAAAGTGATAATTGAGTAGTTTAAGATTTCCATGATGACTGAATTTGATATGTCTGACCATGGTTTAATGCATTACTTTTTGGGGATAGAAGTTATCCAATTTGCTTCAGGTATTTTTATTTCTCAAAAAAGATATGTACATGATATCTTGACCAGGTTTCGAATGCAAGATTATCATCCGGTTTGTACATCAGTTGAGACTGGTTTGAAGTTTGTTAAAAACTCAGAAGGAAACAAGGTTGACAACACTTTTTACAAGAAAATTGTTGGAAGTTTGATGTATTTAATTTCAATAAGGCCCGAAAGAGATGAATCTCATGCAGCAAAACAACTTTTGTGATACTTACAAGAAACAATAGATTATGGAATATTGCACAAGAAAAGAAAGATGTCAAATTTGATTGGATTTACAGATAGTGATTATGTAGGAGATTTAGATGATCGGAAAAACACATCCATTTATATATTTATGATGGGTTTTGGAGCTATCTCATGGTTATCAAAGAAGCAACATATTGTTACTCTTTCAACTCATCGAGGTCAATTTGTAGCAGAGCAACAACATGTGCCTCTCAAGCAGTGTGGTTAAGAAATATTCTTGAAGAACTTCAATTAAAGGAGGAAAGTTCGACTCCAATATATTGTGACAACCATTCAACTATTAACCTAACTAATAATTCAGTTTTTCATAGTGGAAGCAAACATATTGATGTAAGATATCATTTCTTGTATAATCTTACAAATGAGAAAATTATTGATCTCATCTAATACGGAAGTAAAGATCAAATTGCAGATTTATTTACAAAACCTCTCAAAATAGCTACTTTTTAGAAGCTTAGGGCATTGATCGGTGTTTCTAACATGAAAGCATTCATGCAAGGGAGATAACTTTAAAATATTTAAACTTATGTGATAAACATAAGTTTAAGGGAGAATGTTGAGATAATGATATTTATTTTAATTTGGTTAGAATATTTTTGATTTAAATATTTAAGTTAGTTGTTTGTTAATTAAAATTCAAATTGGTAGAAGATTATCTTTTCAGAAATTTGTCTTGCTTCAGTGGCCGTTATGAATAAAGTATGCAATTTTTCTCGCCTCTTCTTTTAAGTTATCAAGTGTTTTGTCCATCTTTTTTTTTTAATATATATATATATATATATATATAACATGTCAAAGGTGTTTTGTTAAAATCTATTCGATTGAGATTAAGATAGGTCATGTAACATAAGCCACTTTAAGCTAATATTCGTTAAATTACTCTATAACTCATGATTTTTCATAATAAAAATAATGTTATTTCTATAAAACAGAATATTAATGAAAAAAAATGATGTTGAAGAAATTAATAATAATAATACTAATAATAATAATTGAGATTTTAATATATTTTTTTAAAAACTACAACACATGCCTTTAAAGATAGATGTGTACCAAACTCTACATAAATAATTAGTGACGAATATTGAGCCATGTATGACAACATTCATTGGGTTGTTTTTTTGACAAATGTTAGTCACAAGATCGAACATCAATATTTAAAAATATTAAATTGGGTGGTTGTTTCATTAAGTTCATTAACTTAGTGGACTTAAAAAGAATTTAAATGGTCCTAACGTAATATTAATTATGTCATTATATATTATTGATTTGGTATCGAAATAATAGACTGCCAGTGGATATGATTATAACACATAAAATTGATGTATGACAAAATTAATTATAAAAAAAATATTTTTACTTTTCAATCGGGCTAAGGATGATTGTTGGGTAATTTTCTTCTGTGCGTACCTAAGTATGTACTTATTTCACTTTGAGCACCTTATTTCGATTTGTATCAATTTGAGCACTGCAATTTGATTTCCTTACAACGGGAGGGCACTGAGAAGATTCCGGTGAGGGTTTGCTGATGTGTCCACCGAATGCGACCGTGATTTTTATTTTTTTCCGTGTCGGATGAAGATGTGGCATTACCAGCTGGATGACTTATCCGAGTGACGGCCCTTGTTGCCACGGAGGATGCCACATCAGCCTCTTCTCTCTCACTCTCCTCCTTTCCCTGCTCCTTGCCCTGCTAGCTTTGCCATAGAGAAAGCCACTGCCCTCCCCTTTGCCGTTTTGCCCCTTCCCCTTGCTTTGCTCGCCAGCCATCCGTCGGGGTCGTCATCTTTGCCTTAGAGAACGCCAACCATCCTAACACTAGTCACACGCTTTCCCTCCTCGTTTTTACCCCTCCTTTACCCTAGTTCAGAGGCCCCGAGAACGCAAACCAGTCCTCAGCATATAATAGCCTCCATTTTGCGCCTAGTGATCGCGCATGATGGGACGCCGATTGGGCGATAAGGCCCCCGAATTAGGGATCTCCAACTTATCGTAAGTACATTGCCAATTTGTCATGAAATTAGAATTTTATATCAATGTTAGCATCAGTGGTGCTTGTGTAAATTCTTTTGAGTACATTGATGATTTGCATTCACCATCTCGCAATAGATGTAATTCTAATGCTAAAGTGGCAACTTTTATAATGCTTAACCCGACAACTTTTACAATTCAATAAGATGTACTTTTTTTCGACTACATGTCTGTCTTTTAAATATAGATATTGAAGAGTGGTCCCTAGGTGAGTTCTTATTTCAATAAGGAATTAAAAATAAATTGTCATTGAAGAGTGGTCCTGGTGATTTCGATTTTTAATTGCAAAAACTTAATATAAGTGGACATTGAGGAGTGGTCCTGGGCGACTACTTAATATATGATTGCATAGACTGGAACCTCACTCGTAATCAATGTGCAAAGGTTGGATTATCATTCTATTCTAATATGTTTTCTACTTTTTGTTAATAATTCAAGACAAAGAATTATACTTTACTTTTTGTTACACTATATGTTTGTTAATAATTCGATGTACAAAGAGTTATAAGAAAGTAGAATTTTTAGAAGGTCATAGTATGTTTAGGAAATGTCTATGCAATACGATTAGGTAAACTAATAGTAAGTATACTTAAATGAGCTTACTTAATATGCTTCTATGCAAACTTCATATTATTCGCTAATGAGTATTCAATTGTCATTGTGATGCAATTTAATTTAACTAAGGATGCTGTTTATGTTTGTTTTTTTCTATAATAGGAAGAAATGTAATTGCAACTCATGTTTAAGCATGTCGGCATGCGGTGATACAGAACTCAAGCGGGACCTCCAATGAAAAAGAAAAAAGAATGGGTTCCTCCTGGTATTGGAAAGTTTGCACCAGCTGCAGGAAATACTAGCTGAAGAGCAGTCTCATAATCTTATTAGATTGTTTTGACATATTAGTGGCATTTTGACAATGTAAAGCTACTAATAGATGTGCTTAGTTTCTATTGACGAGGCTACTGCTATTATGATATTGTAAACATATATATTTTTGTCTCCAAGAATACTTAACATATAATATGAATGAAAACTGCAAATTTTGATCCCAATATTTTTATATCGAGTTCTCAGGGTCATTTGTTCATTAGAAAAATGCTTATCGTTATAAATGGTAATTGTTAAAAAGATGCAGGGAAATACAAACTTTGGTATTGATATAAATGGCTTGAATATCATGTTGAATTCATTGATATTTAAACAACTATCGACTCAATTCGACCTAATACAGATTATGATAAGACAACACATTAGTTAAATTGAAATTCAAACATTATCAAAGTTTCTGCTGTATCATCCATCCAATTAACACAAAATTAAATTTCATTAATAGCAACATTATTACAAACAATTTCGAAAAAGCAAATAACCTCGTAGTTTCTATACAAAAAAATAATAGATGAAGATGAAGCAACTAATTCAACGCATGAATTTCTATACAAAAAATGATCTAAATATAATGTACTCAAATAATAAATTCAAGTAACATTGTAACTATCTAAAGTCCTCCAAAAATCTTGAAGAGTTCGGAAGAGGATTTCATCTGGTATATGGTGGACGGATGGTTAGTTCGCGTTCTCCAAGCCTCTGGAGGGGCCAAAACGAGGAGGCAAAGCGTGTGATTGGCGTTAGGATGGCTGGCGTTCTCTAAGGCAAAGATGACGACCCCGACGGATGGTCGGCGAGCAAAGCAGAGGAAGGGCAAAAGCGAGCAAAGGGGAGGGGAACGGCTGGCTTTCTATGGCAAAGCTAACGGGCAAGGAACGGGAAAGGAGGAGAGTGAGAGAGAAGAGGTTGATGTGGCATCCTCCGTGGCAACAAGGGCCGCCACTCGGATAAGTCATCCAGCTGGTAATGCCACATCTTCATCCGACACGGAAAAATAAAAATCCACTCACGATTCCTGTGGACACATCGAGCAAACCCTTCACCGAATCATCTCGATCCTCTCCGTTGTAAGGAAATCAAATTGCGATCGCTCAAATCGATACAAATCGAAATAAGGTGCTCAAAGTGAAATAAGTACATACTTAGGTACACAGTAAGAAAAATTACCCGATGATTGTTGGTCATCAACATACAAAACCCTAATGTGCCATTGGAACATGAAATTGAGGTTTTTAGAAAAATTGAGGTAAGTTTCTTGCAAAATCTTATCAATAAAGGATATTTTAAAATAATTTACCTTCAAGATGTTGATAAAATTAAATTGATATAAAAATTATTAAAAGAATGATCAAAGTCTTTAATCAATCACAAATACTGAGCCTCATATGACCACAATTGATGGGTCCACAGCATCAGATTAAATTGTTAAATTTTTTTGGTTTTCTGGAATATATATATATATATATATATATATATATATATATATATATATATATATATATATATATATATATATATATATATATTAGTTTACATTGCTGGTAGATTTGAATATCTTCTCAAAACACGGAATACTTTTTGTTTATTAAATTCAGAATATATCACATATAAATTTCCATCCACATAAATTTTAAAACAGACAACTCTAAGTCACCTTTGTCAAATCTTAAAAATGATCAAACTATCCATTATAATTTATTTGAAAAAAAAATATCTTCGAAATTAATATCTCATTTTTTTCAATTTGAATTATAATTTTGAATATTTGAAGCTTGCCAAAAGCTAAGGTCCCGATGAGATAAAAGTCTTTTTAACATGCGAATAGCATACCATGAGTAATCTGGTAGAGAACAAATTTAATCGTAAAAATAAGACTTTTTTTTGGCCTTTCAAATTTATTTGGTATCCTTAATTTTTAATTGGATTTATTTTTTTAATTTGTATTTTTCTATTTTTTTCCAAAAAAAATTTAATAATATTTGTAACTTATCTATTTTTATATTTTAAAAATCCACCTAATTATTGTTAGAGTTTGTGGCCCGAATTCTAATTGTAATCGAAGTTATGAGCCTTTATGATTCGTCATGTGAGCAATCCTATCTTTAACCAAACTAAAGATATATTAATATTCTAATTTTAAATTAATTTAAATAGGATTAGTTAATTTAAATGACATAGGATTTTATGGTCTATAACTCTATAAAAAGCACATGGGGTGCCAAGTCATAAGTAGAACACCAACAAGAGGCATTGTATGTGAAGAACACCGTTATAGCGATCGCTCTTCAATATAGTAGATCTCTCATCCTTTCCCCAAGAGGAGCAAAAGGTTTTATCTCATAATTACATTTCTAACCTTGACACATATATAGTTTGTTCATCATATTTTTTTGTTAAGGATAAAAACAAATGATAATAGGCCAAAAAAATAAAAACAAGAGGGAAAAAAACACACAGATATAAGTGGAAACCCAAAATAGGAAAAAATCATGGGGAGAGGATGAGAGATCTACTATATTGAAGATAGAGTACAAAAGAGTAGCTTATTTAACGGTGTTTATCACACACAATGATGACTACATTGCTACCCAAGACTCTTGTTGGTATTCTACTAACTACTTGGCATCCCATGGTCCTTTTCTCAGAGAGTTATAGACCATAAAATCCTACTATTATTTAAATTAACTAATCTTACCTAAACTAATTTAAAAATTAGAATTTTAATATATCTTTAGTTTGGTTAAAGAGCGGTTTACTCACATGGCAAATCATAAAGACTCGATTACAAATATAGAATTTGGGTCACAAACTCTAACAATTATAATACTATTATTCTTCCCATGGCTTTTTTTACCACAAAGAATCCGTTGACATTGATTTGGACAATAAATTTTTTTATTATTCATCCCAAATCAACAAAAATAATAATAGTAAATTAAAAAAATGCTTTCGGATTAGATGCCACTAAGCATGCATATGAGTTGCATGCTAAACATGGATATAAGTTAGGGCCTAAAGCTATGTTTTGATTAAGGGACGATGAGAAAAAGTAAAGCAAAGAGAGGATTTTGGAGGGTCAGAGTGCGCCCTTCCCTCGTTTGGATAGATATTTTTAATGTAACAAAGGGAAAGGAAAGATTAACTTAAACCCTCCGAAATCTCACTTTTTCCAATTTGGGGTGCCTGGAGAGAGAATCTCTTAGAAATTTTAAAATATTTTAAAAGACCTTAATACCCTTAATTTTTTAAATTAATTATATGACGTCACTTTATAAGTTTTTTCTTTCACTTTTTTCAATCTAATTTAATTTTAATCAAGTATTCACATAACACCCATGTCATATCCATGTTTTTATGTATTTCTTTTTCTCTTTTATGTTAATTTAATTATTTTATATTTTAGTAGACCTAATCAAGCATTAGTCCATTGTGATGATGTAAATAGCAACATTTTTTTTCTATACAAGACAATAATATATGATATATTTCTATTGAGTGTAGAACATAAATGTATTTTACACCAATTTGTACAATCATCCGGCATGTATTAGAATCATTTTATGGAATTCGATGCTAAATCTAGTGTGTTTTGATTTAACAAGCTTATGACATCACTCTAAGACAAGAGAGCGCCAAAAGAAGCATTTCAAACCTCAAAAGATGAAATTGGAGCTTTCTCGGCATCACTTATACAAGGACAAGGCAAAACTATATGGCTTACTAACAGCTTACAGCCAACTTTACTGCAGTAAGTCAATTCCAGAAGACCTTGCACGCATGTTTATGACTGTAAAGTGGGATTCAGAGCTAAGGCAGAGGACCTCATGGGCACGGCTTACGTACGTAAGGATGCCCATGAGGACCATCTAGAGGAGTTTAATACCATAGCATACGCTCATAAGGGCAGTCTCAAGAAGCATTAACACAGTGAAGTTTACGGTCCAACGCTTATGGTAATAAGTTAGACCATAACACAAACAGAAGACTTTACGGCCGTGACTTACGATCGTAAGTGGTCCCGTAAGGCTCGTGACTATGTTCTCCAACTCCCTCACTGCCACGCCCTTACTCCTCGTAAGCAACCCGTAAGCACTCGGGTATAAATAGGCATGATAAGGATTTTTTTAGGTGATTATCTTTTTTTGGGCCGATTCTTGAGGCGAAGTTAGGGAAGATAAGAGACTAATATCTAGCACCCTAAGGAGTAATTTCAAGGGGGATTGGCTCAACATTCAAGAGAATTGAAGATCGTAGTCAGTCAAGCTCACCTTGGCAGCATGCGTGGAAGCTCATTTAGGGGTTTTCGGCAATTCTTCACCGACGCAATTGAGAATGGGGTTTTCATGTTCTTCAT
Source organism: Dioscorea cayenensis subsp. rotundata (assembly GCF_009730915.1). Taxonomy (NCBI): domain Eukaryota; kingdom Viridiplantae; phylum Streptophyta; class Magnoliopsida; order Dioscoreales; family Dioscoreaceae; genus Dioscorea; species Dioscorea cayenensis. Next base: position 1,618,078 of record NC_052482.1, read on the forward strand.
GTTTTCCCCTATTATTTGTACCTTGAATGCTTGTGTTCTATTAATAGAGGGCTAATTTGTAGATGTTTGGGCATAGTTGAACTCTAGAGTTTATATTTTGACATTGGTTGTTAGATCTTTAATGCTTTGATTGTTTTCTTAATTGCAATCTCATATATTTAAGTCTAATTGTGTGATTGAATACTTGGTTACTAACGAGGTGAAAGTTATAGCTATCATATTTGGTATTGCTACATGATGAGAAGAAATTCCCACCTAGCATAGATTTGCCGCAATTCGAGAGGATAGTGGGTACATCTCTGGTTAGAGTACTTCAGAGACTTTATCTCCCGCAATCCTTCCGAGTGGGTTAGTGATAAACTCCGTTTCTTTTGCAATCATGTGGAGTGGATTTTAGGAGAAATCGTATTTTTATTCTGTATTCGGATTAGGGATAATCTTTTTCTGTGAGGGAAGATTATCTACTTAAGAGATTGTCATTGGCCCACAATAAAGTTTCACAGAGTGTTAATGCGATTGTGTGGATATTTGCATCAACTCTGTACCTATTCAATTACTCTTCTCCTGAGAAATCGGGGTTGAGTATATTTCTGAAAATCTTTCAGTTCAAATAGAATTGCATGTTTAGACAACCTTTGTCCTATACTTCATAGCCCTATAGGAATACTATGCCCAGTGACATCGCTTTCTTCCTTGACTTCTATCCTATTATTTCCCGTATTCTCTTGTTCACACACTACACAACATTCATTCATTTATGCTATGTTTGGATTGAGGGCCGGCGAGAGAACGTAAAGTAAAGCGAGGGTTTTGGAGGGTCAGAGTCGGCCCTTCCCTCGTTTGGATTGGTATTTTTAATTTAACGAAGGAAAAGGAAGGGTTAACTCTGATCCTCCAAAACCCTCCGAAACCCCCCTTTTCCTGGCCCCCGATTTGGGGTGCCGGTGGAGGGAGAACCTCGTAAAGATTTTAAAATTTTTTAAAAGACCTTATTACCCTTAATTTTTTTAAATTAATTACATAACACCACTTCAAAAGTTTTTTCTTTCACTTTTTTCAATCTAATTTTATTTTAATCAAGTATTCACATGACACCCATCACAATATTTGTTTTTATGTATTTCTTTTTTGTTTGCTTATTTTTTTATCTATTTGTTTATATTGAATTTTTTATTTCTCAATTCATCATTAGAATAATTTATCTTAATAGAATTCTATTCTTAATATAATTCTATTGCTATCCAAATTTTATTCGAAGTACAAATAAAATTAAAATTTTCTTTTGAATGAGAAAAAAAAACTAATAATTATCTAATTCAACATGATTATTATACTATGAATTAAAATATTAAAATAGGTTTATTAACAATATGATAAAGTGATCTTGTGATGATCCATATAGAATTGTAGGAGGAATTGGTCTTTAAATCCTAATTAAGTAATTTGGTGTTGCATAATTGAGAGAGGAACTATTCTAAGAATAGTTAGAAGCTACTTTGCATCGGCACGACTAATTGTTCATGCGTGTTGCTACATAGAATAACGTGCTATTCAAAAGGTATGTTGTTCTTTCAACTATAGATTCTGATGACTAATAATTTGTTTGTATTTAAAAAATTTGATGTTTGGGAAATATATATTTTGATTTCACTTTTATGTTAGACTTTGTTTTTGTTTTATTTATGTAAATATTATATGGTTATATGATAGACAATAGTTTATTTGTGCTTCAAATCTCCACATAATTTATTTTCTTTTATAAATTATGTGATTAGACATTAATGCAATTGTGTTTTATTATAAAATTTAAAAATCAAAATCAAAATAATAATTTTAATATTTATTAAAAAAATCTACTTAAAGTGTGAATTTATTCGAGATATTCATAATGCATGTGTTTAAATAGAAATAAGTAATTTTTATTTAATAATAAGGGTATAATTGGTAAATCATATTATTATATATCTTTTTCTTTCATTTCCCTTCCGTAGCCAAACAAGGTTTATTAGAGAACTCTCCTTTTTTTTCCCTCCATAAAATTTGTCTATCCAAACGATGAACCCGTCCTTTCCTTTCCCTCCCTTTCCCTCCCCTTCCCTCCCCTTACTTTCCCTTCGATTTTTGAATCCAAACACTATGTTAGGTTATTTTTCGGGCTTAGAGTCATTACTAGTACTCATTTTTTTTTCCTGTGGACCAACACTCTATTTTATTCACACTATTATTACTCGATCGACACGTACACTTGTACTCTTATCAATTTTCAAAAGAAAAATAAATGGTGGTATTTGAGATGGGGCAAAATTAAAGTATAAAATCAAAATTAAAATAATAATGATAATTGTAATAATTTTAGTATTTATTTAAAAAATCTATTTAAAGTGTGAATTTATTTGAGATATTTATAATGTATGTGTTTAAGTAGGAATAAGTAATTTTTTATTTAATAATAAGGGTATAATTGGTAAATCATATTATTATATAGCTTTTACTTTCGCTTCCCTTCTTTAACCAAACATGGTTAATCAAAATCTCTCATTTCCTTTCCCTCCATAAAATTTGTCTATCCAAACAAGAGTTGAACCTTTCTTTTCCCTTCCCTTACTTTCTCTCCCCTTCCTTCCTCTTACTTTCCTTTCTACTTTTGAATCCAAACACTATATATATTTATGTCTGACTCTGTCTCGATAGTATAGCATCCGATATTTATATCATGCGGTCAACTAATCTAAAAGAAACAAGCCCCTACTAAACATGAAATTGTATCAAACATAGGTACGTACATATATATACACATATACAAGTACAATAGGCAAGATATATGTACATATATATATACACACATACACAAGTACAATAGAAAAGATATAGATAAAAAAGTGAGACTCAAATCTAAACTTGGAGTATGACCTCTACAATAGAGCAAATTAAGCTAAAGCTAAATAAAATAATGTTATAATTTGGTGTACAGCTAGATTTAAGTACTAACTAACATAAAAACTAATTGTTCAAAGGGTATTCTTATACTATACATATATACACTATACATCCGAGCTTTAGCATTGTTCGAGTATTATTTATATTTAGTGATTGTCGTCTCATTATTTATTGATCAAATGGTGGTGAGGTGAATAATTTTAAACATTTTCAAGGGGTGTGACGTAAATACGGACCCTTTTCATTTACAAGAAAAAGCCAAGCCCACTCTGAAGTCCTTTCAATTCGTTGTTCAAAGCTTTTAATTAAGTCACCTGCTATCAGCAAGAATGCAGAAGCATTCGGGATAAAGAAAGCTTATTATATTAGTAAAGTTCTGTTGGAAGTCTGCTTTTCATTAATTTAAGTTATTGTGGCGGAATTTTTCTATTTTGATATTTTACAATGCAAAATTTTAATCATTGTTTGTACATCTTTTGTTTGTGTTTTATGGTTGATCTCACTGTTGCTCAAGTAATATATGAGAGCTTTTAATTTGCCTCTTCACTTTATTTATCCTGTGTATACCTTTCACTAATTCTTATTGTTTTGTAGTTTGCAAAGAAGCTCCATCCAGACACTAATAAAGATAATGCTGGTGCAGAAAAAAATAATTTCAGAGGTCCAGCAAATGCTGCAGTGTGAAACTATTTGTGAATATTGCAATTATTTAAAAGATAAATGAATTTGAAAGGCGCTTACTAACAGAAAGAAAGACTACAAAGACATAACATGTTAAGATTATCAGTTGTAACTTGTTACCAACTTACAGATTTTTATATGGGTCAGCATTTTGAAGCCTCATCATATATATCTTAGTTCTTTTGTTTTTCTTTTGATGTATTTCATGCATTTTCTATATTAACTGGTAAACTATTTTTTTTTTTTAAATTCTATGCATCGTTGTGTCCATGGAATGTCTTTTGTTTTTATGGCTAAGCTGACTTTTCTCAATTTGTGGTATTAAATTTATTTATTGTTTAGGTTTTTATGGCTGAGCTGATTTTTCTCTTTGCTTTCCCTTTTCTGATTATGTCTTTTAGTTTGCTATGGCTGTAGTGCTTCCCACTGTTTTGATTATTTATTTGTTTTTGAAGCTTTTGGACTGATGTTGTTGGTGGGGGATAATCTAAGGAATGTATTTGTTGTCAAATTTAATCTTGAGGAACAATGCAGTTATGGTGGAAAAAAAAGTTAGTGCTTTTATACTTAAATGAATAATTTGATGGATATCATGGATGAAACACTTCAAATGTCTTGAGGGAATTCGTTTCAACTGCAGATTTCATCTCAGCCAGGGTAGTTGTTGTTAGAATTTAATAAGTGCTAGTGGGCCCACTAGGGAGGTGATTAATTAGATTAACATGATGAGCAACGGACGTGAGATCAAGGGGCAATTGCAGGTGTTTTACGAAATGCGCAGTAATAACCCAGGTGTTTGATGAAATGCCTGGGTTATTCTCTACTGAGTCAATGCAGTCAAAGTAATAGAGGAGAGACAGATTTTTCTTTGGGTCAATCAAAACGAAGCACTTTCATTAGACTTTATAATAAACTGATACAACCCATCATACACATTCTTAACACCCATTGGCTAAAACCAAATTTAACATTTCATTGGCTGCTTTTAAAACCTTAACGTGGTCCAGCACTGGCTGGTCACTTACTCCCATAGATTTACTTAATATAATATATATATATATATATATATTCAAAAGGTCTTCAACTGGCCCTTCCTCCATCCCAGTAAGGCCATGGTCATCTTCTTCATGTGTACACGCATCCATCATCTGCTCGCCATCTTCAATCATTTTCCCAACATAACAACAATGGTTGGGCTTAATGGCTTAACCCTTTATCTTTATTTATACCCATTTTGTTTCTTTACAATAGCCGAAGTGGGACTATCATTCTTCCAACAGTTGTATCTGCACTTCAAATGGATAGCATAGATAAAACACTTCAAATGCCTCAGATTTCATTTCAGCCTGGGTAGTTACAGCAACAGCTGGGAATACGGGAACACTGCAACAAGCAAGCTCCATTCAAAAAGAGTTGCAACAAAGATTGCAAACTTTTGGGCCTTTACTTCAATATCAAAATGCAATCGAACAGCAGGAGCATTTATGAGACAATATATCTCATAAATATTATCATTTAAGTGATTCATGAGATATATAGTCTCATGTTCATATTTAGTTATTGAATATAAATCAAGTAAACTGTTGATGGTGATTGAAGACATCGTTGGTGCAGGCGTTGGTTGGCCGGATCAGGGTGAAGGATGGTGGACAGCATGGCACTTGTCATAAACGGGAATGGTCATGCATGGGTATTAGTGTGTTGTCTGAGTGTGCATGGTGTGTTGTGAGAAAAAGCAATAGTGTGAGTGTATCTCTTGTTGTCTGTTCCTAGCCAATCAGTATAGCTTTAGTGGAGTGGTGTGACCAATAGCTGGTCATGCATATCCAGTATCCAATGCCAATGGGATGATAGTGATGTCTGTGTTTTATCTGTTACTTTTTTTTATTATAAAAGGTACTGAAGAGCAAGATGCTCATTGGCTGCCTAACTCTTTTGAAAAGCCCTCTCCACCAAATGCCTTATATTTCTCTTCTCAGATGTCCAGCAATCTAGGGCATTTCATCAAACTCTTTTGCTCTCCAGGATCTGTGAGCTGGAATTTCATCAAGCACTTGGTCAAGGACTGAGATTGTGTTTCATCTTCATCTCAGCATCAACATAAACTCCTATATTCTTTTCACACAGCCTCAATGGATTCCATTATCCCAAAACAGCCATACAAGTTCAATTTACTCAGAAGACGAGATATGACGACCAAAAGGTCAAATATTTAATCATTTTTATTTTTATTTTGGATTTTATTTTCTATAAAGTTTTGTCAAAATAACAGGTCAATTTAATTTATCATTGTTTTTATTTTATTAAGAGATCATGTATATATACATGATCATGCACAACAAAACACTTTTAAGTGAATGTGTCAAGAAATTTCATTTTTCTTATACATATTCACTAATGATTTTGTTCAATGTACTTGATTAGATGAAGAACGTAGACAATCATTCTTATTTTAATGACACATCCACAATGATTCAGAAAGCTTTCAATACAACATTTGTTTTTTCACCAAATTGAACGGCTAAGCCGCTAAGAAAAGCAACGGTGTGCAAAAAACCTCGACGGAACAAATGAGAGTAAGGCCTATACATATATTGACGATGGGACCACCAGCACACAACTATTACCGACACTCTCAGAAATGTGGCTTCACCCATGATTTGAACTCTCACCACTTGCGAAAAATTCTAATAGGGATCAGGCTGCCAATAAATCACTTGATCATTGGTGATGCAACATTTGTTTTGAACTCACGCAAAAATCCCATTGTGAAACAACAATGTCATCATTAATATAATGAACCAAATACCTCTGACCATTGCATTTTCATAGATACAAATGCATATAATGAAATGCGAGCTTGTCACCTCTAAACATTTGTTTTGCATAACTGATGCTGCATATTAAGCATCTTTTTATCATAAACTACGCATTTTCTCCGATTTTGCATCGAAGTTTTTAAAATTGTGAGGAATTTTGAGGGTAATATCATGTGATAAAAAAATAATATAATTAAACAACTCCAACAATGAAACTTGTTATATATCTTAAATTTCAAAAAGTTTTTCATCATTTAATGCACAAATAAATAAGTGCAATTAAAAGTTTTTCAATTACTAATATCACAAGTGATATAAATAAAAATTAAATGTAATAAAAATATTTAAATTTGTTTCTTTGAATAACTCTGAGTAGATTATACATCTACTTTAATAATACGATGTGGATGCTTTGAAAGTTTGACCCAACATACATAGAGTCTAGCATTCATGAGCTAAAAACGGTTTATCTATTCCTTTCATCCCACCATCTCATTTATTGGCGAAGATGAATACCAAGGAATATAGACAAACGTTGAGCAGTTTCATGAGCCTAGACGCATGCCAAACTTGAACTTGAACTTGAGAAAAATTTGTAGATTTCCTAAACGTTGAGCAGTTTCATAAAGCGATAAGTGTTCTCTACCTAAAAATGTTAAAGGGATAAGTAGATGTGGAAATACACAAATTATAATGACTTAATGACTCCTTTAAAATTTACTATCTAGGGTAGATAAACTGATTAATACACTGCCACATGTATTTAAAATAATATATCAAAAACTATAACCCTAGCTATAATAGTATATCACTCCTGCTACAACTCTTAAAAAAAATGGAGAATAGAGTTCATCACACAGGAGACCTAGTTTATGATATTTGACCAAATTAAATAATATTTGATTCCAATATACTTAACAATACATGAACAATACTCTATAATACTACACACGTATACATGGTTTTCAAGCGGTGCTAACCCATATACCACCAAAAGTGATAAATTATTGTGTTATCTAGTAGTTGTCTAATTTTAATTTAATTTATAATTACGGGATCGTCTAAATTTTGCACCCCAAAATCCAAAATGTGAACTGAATTATTTAATTTTCATTTCACAATCCCACTACCGTTCATGTAATAAGTTTTATATCTCTTACTTTAATTTGTCGCCAACACCTGAACGGTGAGTTCCCTCATGTTTACTGCATAAAAACGCACAAGACATCCAATGTCTTATCAAAATAAAATAAATAATAAATAAGTTATAAAAATATTAAAGCATACTAAATAAAAGCATATATAGTAAATAAAAACACTTATAATTAATGATCATGTTATTTATTGATATCAGATCTCCTATCAGTTCGTACAAATTGAGGGCACAAATATATATATATATATATATATTATTGTAAAACTCAACTCTTTATATGTAACCATTTTTAATTGTAATAAATAAATAAATAAAAATAGATCACCTATATAAAAATCAAGGAAAAAGCCACATAGAATGGGTAGGAACTTCATTAAAATGATTTAACAATGACATGTAACGCACATGCTGTACAAATTAACTCATAACAAGTAATTGAGTTAAAAATATCCTGAAAAATATAAAAATATGAGTTAACAAGAGGAAGTTGATCATTTGCTTTTGTCATGGCCTGAAGCCGACTCAATGGACCAGAGATGCTGACAACAGTCGTACACCTAAAAGAATAGAACTAAGTATACATACAAAGTCTCAAAAACCTGATCCAAAACTGAACAAAGAAACCGACTAAGTGTTTTGCAAAAACAATACAAACATATTCAAATAAAAACGTAAGTCCACAATAAAATGAGATTTATTACATGCTAATTATTCGTGATTGCCTAACCCACTCCCGCCAAGCCTATCCGCCACTTAACTCTACTCCCGATCCGAAAAAGATATCAACAACGATCTCATGAGCTTGCGATGTCCAAAGAACACCCACTAAGAATATAGGGATCATAGACAAAAAATCATAATTTATTAAAATCAAAAATTAAAAATCAAATTTATTTTAACAAACAACTATTGCCAAAACAAAATAACAGAATTCATATGTTTATCCTAGGTAACCCAAGCTAGAATTGTCAGAGGTCGTTATTCTTCACCGACAAAAAATGGTTGAAAACTATAGTTTCTATATCAAAGTACATGTTGACACGATCAGTGTTTAACCCCAAGGCTATTGCAAAATTAATTTGGGAACTATAAATACTGTGTCAAAATATTTCATGTCCAAAACGTTTGATAAAGTCGAAATACAGAAATTTAGATGATCCCATTTTCAATAAAAATATATCCAATTATTTCAAAACATAATATTTAACAATGTATTCAAATAATACATAATTAAATAAATAAAAAAAATAATACACTAAAAAGCTACATCATTTTGCGTATAAATTTCAACATAAAATAAATAATAATAATAATAATTTTTAAATAATTATATATCAGATGTCCAAGGTATCAATAATAATTGTAATAATTGCATAAATTTTTTTTCTTTTAGACCTTTTAAAAGTTCGGAAATCCAAAATTTTCAAGATATATAATATAATTTGTGTGTACTTACCTAATTAACACCCAAAAGCTCCAAATTCCAAATCGAACGACTTTCCTCTGAATACTCTATATTTGAGAATAACTTTCAAGAATATCAAAAACCAAAGAAGAAAATTGAAAGAAAGATTCAAATGCAAAAAGTCAAGCTAACCCACATAAAGAATACTATAATGAGATAGTTTAACACCCAATAAAGATGAACATATCAAAACTTGCCAGCACATCATTCAACAGTTTTGTGTCGAGTTTTGGCTTTTCAATGTTTAAATTTGTTTTATAAGACAAACTGTGCATCAGCTTGCTAGGTTTATTTTGCTAACTATGTTTGTCCTATAAAGATACAGCCTTATGACTCCTAGGATTTTCAAACCACATAACATTGATAAAGGCCTTAAATTCAATGAGTTTAAAATTTGTTTTACAAATCTCAAAAAACAACAGCCCAATACCAGATTATCCTCTTAATATCCATTCTCAGAGCTATTAGAATTTTTACAACATTCAAGTTTCAACACTTATACAAAGCAAACAATATAACTCAAAAACAATATACTAAAAATAAATGACAAGGCAATAACCTTGAAGACCTATATGACATATAAAAAGGATCTTGGTGGATTTGAACCACCACCCTCTCCAACATTTGTGAGTAAACTTATAAAAAGCTACAACCACAAAATGCAAGAGCACTCTGCCAATTTTGAGTTTAAGTTCCTGTATATTGGACTCTCGCTATGCCTAACTAAGAGAAAATGTGACTAACCAGTTAAAGTAGTGTGCTTCATGGACAGAGCAAACAATTATAGCTGAAGCAATGGCCTGCAACAGAAATCAAACAATCAAGAATATAAATTGCTGCATCGGCACCAGAAAATGAACTTCTAAATGACACCGTATACAGCAAATGAAAATCCAAATCAATCTTATAAAAAGATAAACAAGCAAACAGAATCAACAAGCTAATAATAAGACTACAGACTTCAGCACAGATAGCAGTTTCAATGACAATCTATTTGAATAGCCACAGCAAGAACGCATCCCCCATTCATGGAAAGGAACTATGTCAAAAATTGGAAGATCCAACACATCTGCAATATATTTTGATTATCAAGCTATGGCTAGGAAAAGCCCCTTCAGTTAATAAACATCATAATCAACTTCATTGAGCTTACCACAACAGAAGAATGTTCAATTCAAAGCAATCAACAAATGCATACATGTCGGAAAAGATTTCACTTGAAATAAACCACCAAAAGAAGTTCCTACCAAGCTGAGCATAAGATCAAATATTTGCCTGCCCTGGACTAGCGACATGCTCCTGATTAGAAGAAGCACGAGCACAGAGCACGCGCTGCTCAAATTCACACTACGCCAATCAGGCACCCTAACTTTTGCTATGCTTTATACTCTTTTCTAATCCCTTGAGGAGATACGACAGCAAGAGAGATGCCCTTTGGGTGAGATCCACAACCCTACTTTTGAGATTGGTTGGCATTAACAAAGGGTTAATTGAATCATGATGACATCTGCAAACAAATATAACAAATGGTTATTTGAAGAGATTAAAAACACATAATTCATTCACATAAATATATCACTTGACACAGTATTAATATAGCAAACTACAACAGATCATAATGATTTGAATATACTAAATTTATTATAACATTGAAAGATTCGGTGGAATGAATGCCAAAACAAGCACCTAGCACAACTTAATTTCATGGAAGAAGAAAATATAGTTTTGTATAATACTTAAAAATAGAGAACTAATCCTCAACCACATCTACACTATTTAGAACCAATGCATAGTAAGACCACTTTTGACTGATGACCAGCTATATTACTATCATATTATGGGGCATAAAACAAATTTACGTAGAATGCATCACACTAGTCCACTCAAGCACCAAAATTGCTGCTACTGAAAGAAAGCAATTTTTAAAGTTTAATTTAGCACAACTACCCATAGTTTTAGACTGAAGTGGAAGATACATGAAAAATTCGTCAATGGCCATAAAGGAGCGACCAGGTCACTTAAGCCCTCCTCACTGGGTAAACTCTTGATGCGCCAAATGTGAAGACAACTAACAGAAAGGTGAAACAAGACGCAAAACTTGACAACTAATCTTAACCAACTTGAAAGGCCCTCTCTGTGATTCAGGGCATTAGACCATATCCTTCATGCCAAGCATTCTTCAAACAAGAACCCGCTCTCTTCATCATCCACAATATCATATAGCATGCTTGGCCTACTAAACTTCAAGAAAAATCTACAATAACTCTCAAATTATACAAGCTTTGCTATACAATATAGGTATATTTGCCTTTCTCCATGTACAACAAACAATAAAATAAAATTACAAAGAAATTGACATTAACTTCAGACAACAAATTAGTGAAATAATATTGTTTCTTGACTGAGTATTTGTATGAATACAAACAGAACAAATTAGGCCAAAAATATTGTTTTATAACAAAAGTTTGATCGCGAGCATTAGACAGCAATAAACAAAAGCATGATTGTGGGCGCTAGGCAGCAGGACTAAATTAATGTGACTGGAATATGAATGTATAATTCTGGTATGTATGTGATGATGGTAACAAAAAATTCATCATGAACAATGTACAAACAGGTGTAGATGCAGGGTATAAGTTTTTACCTGTGATCAGGATGAGAGGCATTGATGATGAGACATAGATTACACGCCCACCTGGCCTTGCGTGGCTGAGCGTGAGATGCAAGATAGTAATCAGTAAATTATTATATTGAATAGCTTGATGACTAAATTGCCAGAGTTCCAACTAAACTTTGAAAGTTTGTATCCCAACACTTAAATAACGACTAAGTGGAAAAGAAAGAAATTGCATGCATTTACAAACCCTTTCATAATCATATAATGATTGATAAAGAAATAATCAGGTAACATGTTATTTGTTAGGTTTTTCCTTCAAAGTTTAATTCACTAGCTATTTGTATCATAAAGATATAACCTTATGACTCCAACGATTTTCAAACACATGAGAGTCATAGGATTTTCAAACTACATAACATTGCTAAAGGTCTTAAATTCAATGGGGTTTATTTTGCTATCTATACATTAGAGCTTTTAGAATTTTTTACCAGCATTCAACAGTGATACAAAGCAACAAATATAACTCCAAAAAAAAATAATCAAATAAATGGCAAGGCAATATTCTTGAGGGCCAATATGACAAAAAGGCGGATCTTGGTGGATTCGAACCACCACCCTCTCAAGCATTTGTGAGTAAATTAATAAAAGCTACAACCACAAATACAAGAGCACTCTACCAATTTTGAGCTTAAGATCCTGCAAACTGGACTCTCCCTATATATATATTTTCTTTGACGAAAACTACAGATGCCATCAAGGGATATGCAAGTACAAAAGTGCATCAATTATGATGACTTAACAACCCGGGGTACATCATAGATGATTTGAAAACTCTCCTACCATACAACCCTCAAGAGAAGAGATACACCACATCCCACAAAGGACCCAACCGAACCTAGTAAATAATACATGAACCCATAACAATGCATGAACAATAACAAAAGGATTTGACCTTGTATTTTGCCGGTGCACTGATTGGTAACAAGCAATTGGCTAACCAGTGATTGTTTGACTCTCACCAAATCTAATGAAGAGATAAGGTGACTAAGCAGTTAAAGTGGCGTGTGTCATGAATAGAGCAAACAATTAAAACTAAAGCAATGGCCTCCAACAAAACAAACAATTCTGCATCAGCACACAAATCAAACAATTCTGCATCAGCACAAGGAAGTAAACATCTAAACAACAGCATATACAACAAATAAAAATCCAATCAATGTTATAGAAGGCTTAACAGCTAGTAAACAGTAAAACAAGCTAATAAAAAGACTAGAGCAAGGTAGCAGTTTAAATAAGCATCTAATTAACAAGAACTCATCCTTCATGACATGGAAACAAATTAAAGATTAGAAGATCCAACACATCTAAAATATGTTATGATTACTAGGTTATAACTTGAATATCCCCATGTTCAAACTTGAGATAAAAGTTTGAAACCTTCACTTGATAAAAATGATAATCAGCTTTATTGAGCTTACCCCATCAGAAGAAAGTTAAATCTAAATCAATCCCCCAAAAGAAACACCCTCCCAAGCAGAGCCTAAGATCAAATATTTGCCTTTCTTTGACCAGAAACGAGCTTCCTCAGCTATGTCAGTCAGACACAGATATATCAATACTCCTGACCACTGAGACAAGATTCACTTGCTTCATAAAGAAAAAACTCCTTTCCTATCCCCCAGGGGATAGGACAGCAAGAGAGATGTGTTATCACCTGACTTGATTGAGAGGAAGTGATCAAGTGTCACACGCAATGGACACTGGGTGATCAACAACCCTACTTGACATTGGTTGACATTAACATAAGGGGCATGTTATGGAGTCAACCGCTATAACATTGAATCACAAGAAAGTCTGCATAATCAAGAGAACCAATATATAATAAACAGTTAATTGAGAACAAAAACACAAATTTCATTCATATAAATAGCATGCAAGGAAAAAAAAAACCTAACACAGTAGCATTATAGCAAACTACAACAGTTATGATTTGAATATACTACATAATTCCAACTAGAATAAATGCTAAAAAGAAGCACTTAGCTCAACTATTTAAAAAAAAAGAAAAGAACAGAGAAAAAAATACGGTTTTGTATAAAATGGAGAACTCATCTCAACTACTTAGGTACCAATGCATAGTAAGAACACTTTTGACTCCTGATAGATGAGTCATGTCATGGGACATAAAAACAAATTTGCAGCAGAATGCACCAACGCGAGTCCACCAGGCAGCTACTGAAACAAAACAATCTTTTAAATAAGTTTACATTGGCACAGCTAGCCATAGTTTGAGGATGAAGTGGAAGATGCTTGAAAAAACTTGTCAACGCCCATAAAGGAAAGGCCAGGGGAACCATGCCCCCCTCAGCTACTTTGAAAAGACTAGCCCAGTAAACTCTTGATGCCAAAAGTGAAGACAAATTCCACAAAGTTGAAACAAGATGCAAATCTTGACAACTGAGCTTAACAAGCTTGAAGACCTTATCCGTGATCAGGACATTTAAACCATATTCTTCACGCCAAGCATTCTTCAAACAAGAACCAGCTCTCTTCACCATCCACAATAACTTGTAGCATGCTTGCCCTTCTAAACTTCAAACAAATCTATAACACAAATTTTACAAATTTTCTATACAAGATAGGTATATTTGCCTTTCTGCATATTTAACAAATAATGAAATAGAAGACCAAAGAAATCAACATTAACTTCAAACAACAAATTCAAGAACTAATATCGTTTCTTGGTTGAGCAGACTCACAGAACAAATTAACACAGCACACAATTTGGGCATAAATATTTATTTATAAACAAAATTTTGACTATAAGCAGACAGAAAGACGGCACAACTAAAGCAATGTGGCAGGGATGTGAATTTAGCATTCTGTAAATATGGGATGATGGTAAAAAAATTCATCTTAAACAATGTAGAAAAAATTGAAGTTTTTACCTGCAACTATGATGAGATATAGGTAATAATCGTGCCGTAATAGGTGAAGTGCCGTAATCAGTGAAGCGCCATGATCGATGAAGCGCCGTAATAGGTGAAGACATGAGCGCGCGCACACAGACACACACAAAACAGAAAAAGAAAAAGAGGAAGCACACAAGATGAGGGGGAGAACCCGGGGGAACTAAAATCAAATCAAATCCCCGTGCGATCTCCCCCTCAAGAACCACAAAAAGGAAACTTTTATTAAGGATATGGCGACCTGCCATGCGAGCGCACCCATCATGGCAAAGGTCATATTACAAAATATGCATCACCTTTTTCACTGTTCTTGGATGGAGATGAAACCAGCTTCTATATATACACCAAGAACGCAATACATCCGCTTGAAAACTACCCAAACAATCAACAAATCTAAATACATCTGTTCTTCTTCCCTTCCTCGCGATCTCCCAATACAGCAAAACTTTCAATGCTGGATAATCAATAAGGAACGATTTCATTAACAGATCTAAGCAAAAAAACAAAATTATATCAACCGAATCCAATACTATTAAAGAATTAGAACGAAATATAAATCAACTCCTTACCTTCTTGTTGACATCCTTGATATTAAGTAAACTTTCCATCTTAAGTCGGATAAAAAACAAGGTTGACAAATCACGAATCGCAAGCTATCCATATGGATCTCCGTCCTCGAAAAATCAATCTTTTACGAAAGAGCCCAAATCCTCGTCGCATCCTACTAAAGAAGAGATCAAGAATCCCTGTTCCGATGAGATATTAAAAAAAAAAATAAAAAAATCATCAAAAATCAGAGAGTATATCCAAAAAAAAAAAGACAGAGACTGGAATCACAAACCATCGTATTGATCTTCATACCAAGAAATCAATTCAGGAAAAGGATGGATCCTCAAGACATCGCTTTGAATAAGAAATCAAAGAATCCCCAATCAAATATAAATCATCATCTCACCAATACATCGAAAACCAAGAAATCAAAGATCCGTCGAAAAACACCGAAAGCTGGACCACCGAAAGGAATCACAAGAAAACATCTGGATCTCCATCCTTGAAAATTCACAGATAGGGAAACCATCGACGAAGAGAGGAAAAAGGAAATCAAATTAGAGAGTTCGAGATCAAAGAGAAAAAGAAAACCCTAGAAATGAAACAAATTGGTGATGGCGGGTAGTGATATTTATAGCTGAATTTCGGAAAGATCAACGGCTTGTGAGAGCCTGAAAGCTATCATGATCAAATAAGATGATGACACGTGTTTAGTTGTGAGTGGTCAAAAAAATTAGGTTACTTAATAAAGACTAGAGACTGGTGTATATCAAACGGCGAGCGTTCCTCCTTGTTCTTTGTATTCAAATAACGAGGTCATCGAACGGCTGGTTTTCTATGTGATCCGGATCCGATAAGGAATCAGATCAGACTTTGTGATCCGAAATCAAAATTCAGAAGGATTTTAGATATTTATTAATTTTATCCCGAATCATTAAGAAACAAAAAAATAGGATAATTGTTTAAATTAGTTATGATATTAAAATTATCTAATTGGATATTTAAATTGAATATTAAATAAATATTGTAAATAATTAAGATTATAATATTAATAAGTATTATCTAATGGGATAATTTGACGTTATGATGTTCTGTTCTAAATGTTTTTTTTAATTCATCCTAAGAGAGAGATTAGTCATATATATATATATATAATGAAATTTCAGTTTCGTTTTAAAAAAATGATGTTTTGAGATTAATATATAAATATAAGAATAACATTAATAAAGAGATATTGGATTACTGGATTTTCATTAATTAAATTTATTTTAAAATATACATACTTACTCTTAATTCTATCCTCAAGAAAAACTTTTTTCTAAACTTTATATTGAGAGGACATTTGGTAAGTTTTAATTGATTAACATGTCACATCATATTCCATCTCTAAGATATTGTCTTCAATTATGTCATGCTGGGTGGATAGTTGATATCTTTTAATTAATTGACATATCCTATCAAGTAAAGGCCTAAAATTCCAAATAATTTTTCACTAAAATAATCATACCCACCCAAATCTATTTTTCTAAACTTTATATTAAGAGGACATTTGATAAGTTTTAATTGATTAGCATGTCGCATCATATTCTATCCGTAAGATGTTTATCTTCAATCATGTCATGCTGTGTGGATAGTTGATATCTTTTAATTAATTAACATATCCCAAATGAAGGCCTAAAACCCCCAATAATTTTTCGCTAAAATAATCATTTCACACCCACCCACCCAAATTACTGTGAATATGAAAACCTAAATCAAGCACTTCATTCCCAACCTTTTCCGAATGAATTTAGTTGAATAGAAAGGAAACTAGGAGGCTCTCATGATCCGTCTCGTGAACGAAGGCTCCCACAGCCTAACCTTGACCTTAGAACTCCCCAGTGGAACTCGAACTTGTTTTAGACTTGTAATCAAGTCTTTATATATATATATATATATATATATATGTAAAGACTTAATTACGATAAACTTTCCAAGCAAATTCTTATTAAAACATTCTCAATGTCTCAATAGTTTCTAAATTTTTGAGATTAAATTGACTATTACTTTTTAAAATAAAGTCTCCAAACTTACAAGTTTCATTTTCTTTCTTTTTTTAATCTTCAAAGATCATTCAAAGGTAGAGGTTTCCAAATAAACAAACAATCATGTTATTTTCCTTTTCTTATTATTCATACATTGATTGTGAATAATTGTTTTAATATATTTTAATAAAGTGGTTTTGCCCAAAAACATTTTTTTTTTTTTAATTTTCAAGTCTAACAAAAGCAATCAAATTCTAAAAATTTGAAGAGTTTTTATATTAATATATGACCCTTCAAATCATATATTAAGTTTCAATTAGTGTGCATGAAGAATGAAATGAAGTTTTTGATGGAGTTCAAAAGGAGACCATCTGGAGCTAATCAGGCATTAATTTTAATTAAAAGCAAAATTCTATTTGCAAAAAGAAAGTCAATTTTATATATTTACTATCTCCATTCTACTTATTAAAATGTTGCACAAAGATTAAAAAAATCTAATAAATCTCAAGAAATTTAGGAAGAAAATTGATTATAAGAGTCTATTACCTCTCATTTGAAAATAATTATACTTTTCACTTTAAAATTAAATTTATAGCATCACCTAGTGCAGACTTGTGGGCAACATTACTTAATATATTAAAAAAGAAAGTCACTTATAAAACATTAAAATAACTTAGAATATTACACAACAATTATTACACAAAAATTGAAGAAAAAACATTTTATTAGTATTGTAAAACAACAAGTAGTTGGCAAGAATTTTTGCTAAAAAATAACAATTTATTAGAAAATGAATGGAGTACATTTTGTTCCAGACGGACGCATACATGAGTAAAATTCCTAAAATTACATGACAACAAAATTTAAAAAAAAAAACATAACACACAAACCACCTCTTGATCGATTAACACAAAATTAAATTCCCTGTGCAAGCACATATATTAACTCCTCACCTTTACACAGATGAGATTACAAGATACAAACTAGTAAAAGCATGTTTTCTGTTTTCTAAACAGAGAATACAAAAGAAAATAAATAAAAGTAAAGGGTGTAATGGAAAGATGAACATATCATAACTTCCCAGCATATCATTTAACAGTTTTGTGTTGAGTTTTGGCTTTTCAATGTTTGAATTTGTTTTATAAGACAAACTTGTGCATCAGCTTGTTAGGTTTCTCTTAGGAAGTTTATTTTGCTAACTATGTTTGTCCTATAAAGATATAACCTTATGATCCTAGGACTTTCAAACTACTTAACATTGATAAAGACCTTAAATTCAATGAGTCCTCTTAATATTCCATCTAAGAGCTATTAGAATTTTTGCCCAACATTCAAGTTTCAACAGTAATACAAAGCAAACAATAAAACATATCAAATAAATGACAGGGTAATATTCTTGAAAACCTATATGACATTAAAAGAAAAAGTGGATCTTGGTGGATTCGAACCACCACCTTCTCCAGCATTTGTGAGTAAATTAATATAAACTACAACCACAAATGCAAGAGCACTCTACCAATTTTGAGCTTAAGATCCTCTATATGCCTAATGAAGAGAAAAGGTGACTAACCAGGTTAAAGTGGCGCTGCTTCATGAACAGAGCAAACAATTATAGCTGAAGCCATGGTCTGCAATAGGAATCATACAATCAAAAACATGCATCAGCATCCAAAAGTGAACTTCTAAACGATACCGTATACAGCAAATGAAAAATCCAGTTCAATGTTATAAAAAGGCTAAACAACAAGCAAAACAGAATCAACAAGCTAATAATAAGACTACAGCCCTCGGCCCATATAGCAGATACATTGAGAATCTATTTGAATAACCACAGCAAGAACTTATCCCTCGCTCATGGAAAAGAACTGTATCAAAAATTTGGAAAGGTCCAACACATCTACAATATATTTTGCTTATCAAGTGAAAATCCCATTCACTTGATAAACAATCATAATCAATTTTATTGAGCTTACCACAACAGAAGAATGTTCAATTCAAATCAATCACCCAATGCATATATGAATGAAAAGATTTCACTTGAAATAAGCAATCAAAAGAAGTTCCTCCAAAGCTTATTGAATCATGATGACATCTGCTAAATCAAGAGAACCAATATAACAAATGGTTAATTGAAGAGATCAAAAATCAAAAAAATTCATTCATATAAACACATACCCTAACACAGTATCAATATAGCAAACTACAACAGTTAATTATGATTTGAATATACTACATTTATTATAACATTGACAGGTTCACTAGCGCAACTTAATAAACAAAAATAAATAAATAAAATACAGAGCAGAAGTAAATATAGTTTTGTATAACACAAAAAATACAGAGCTCGTCTTGACTACATCTACACTATTTAGGAACCAACACATAGTAAGACCACTTTTGATTGATGATGAACAATAATACTGCCATGTTATGGGAGCATAAAAACAAATTTGCATTAGAATTCACCACACTAGTCCACTAGGCATTAAAAATGTTGCTACTGAAATAAAGCAATCTTTTAAGAAAGTTTACTTTAGCACATCAGATGTTGAGAACTGGTATATATTCCACACTTTTGATTGATGATGAACAATAATACTGCCATGTTATGGGGCATAAAACAAATTTGCATTAGAATTCACCACACTAGTCCACTAGGCATTAAAAATGTTGCTACTGAAATAAAGCAATCTTTTAAGAAAGTTTACTTTAGCACATCAGATGTTGAGAACTGGTATATATTCCACACTAGTTGAAATTCATTAATTTGAGCACAAGAGTTATATGATAGCCATATCAATGCCATAGTTTGAATGACGTGGAAGATACTTGAAAAAACTTGTCAATGCCCACAAAGGAACAACCCGGTCACTTAAGGCCTCCTCAGCTACTTTGGAAAGCCTAGCTGGGTAAACTCTTGATGCCAAATGTAAAGATGACTTCCAGAAAGGTGTAACAAGATGCAAAACTTGACAAATGATCCTAACCAACTTGAAAGGCCTTAGCTGTGATTCAGGACATTAAACCATATCCTTCTTGCCAAGCATTCTTCAAACAAGAACCAGCTCTCTTCACCATCCACAATATTTGATAGCATACTTGCGCTTCTGAACTTCAAGAAAATCTATAATAACTTCAAATTTTACAAACCTGCTGTGCAGTATAGGTACATTTGCCTTTCCACCATGTATAACAAACAAAAACTAAACTTGCTATAAAATTTATTGTTCTTGACTGAGTATTCGTATGAATACAAATAGAACAAATTAGGCCTACATATTGCTTTTATAAACAAAAAGTTTGATTGTGAGTGTTAGACAGCAACAATCGAAAGCATGGTTGTGAGCATTAGACAGCAATAAACAAACACATGATTGTGAGCGCTAGGCGGCAGGATTAAAGTAATGTGAATTAGGCCTCCATATTACTTTATAAACAAAAGTTTGATCGTGAATGTTAGACAGCGACAAATGGAACCATGATTGTGAGCATTAGACAGAAATAAACAAACGCATGATTGTGAGCATTAGTCAGCAGGCTTAAAGTAATGTGACTAGGATGTGAATGAGTAATTCTGGTCAATATGTGTGGATGGTAAAAAAAAATTCATCATGAACAATGTAGAAACAGGCGTAGATGCATGGTAGAAGCTTTTACCTGCGATTACGATGAGAGACATTGATGGTGAGACATAGATCACATGCATGGCCTGCTGAGCGGGAGATGCAAGGTAGTCCATAATAATCGTGGCATAATCAGTGAAATGCCGTAATCGGTGAAGACGTGAGCACGCAGACACACACACACACACAAATGACAAAGCACACACACAAGATGAGGGGGAGAACCCGGGGGAACTAAAAAAAAGATCAAATCCCCGTGCGATCTCTCCCTCAAGAACCACAAAAACGAAAATTTTATTAAGGATTTTAGCGACCTGCCATGCGAGCGCACCCATCATGGCAAAGGTCATATTACATAATTATACATCACCTTTTTCACTGCCTTCAGCTGACCATGTACATCAATGGAGATGAAACCGGTTTCTACATATACACCAAGAACACAATAGATCCTCGCAACAAATATAAATCTATTTTCTTCTTCCCTTCTTTGCGATCTTCCAGTATAATTCAGCAGCAAAACTTTCATTGGCGGCTGGATAATCAATCCTGCAAGATTTCTACAATAGATCTGAGATCAATAAAAACATATATATTTTTTTAAAAAATACACCAACCGTAACTAAAACCATTAAAAAAAAATTAAAACGAAATACAAAACAACTCCTTACCTTACCTTCTTGTTGACGATCCTTGCTATTAAACAAATCCCCAATCGGAATCACAAGCTATGATCTTTTAGAGAAGAAACCGGATCCTCGTCGCATCCTTTCAACAAGATACCAAGAAATCCCTATTTCGATGAGGTTTTCAAAGAAAAATCATCAAAAATCGGAGAGTAAATAAAAAAGACAGAAACTGGAATCACAAACCATCGTCTTGATCTTCATACCAAGAAATCAATTCAGGAAAGGGATTGATCCTCAAGACATCGCTTTGAATAAGAAAATCAAAGAATCCCCAATCAAACAAAACATCGAAAGCCACAATCACAATCCCCGAGAGGAATCACAAGAAAACATCTGAATCTTCAAAATTCCCTCTGAATAAAACATCAAAGAACCCACAATCACATATAATCTTCCGATAATTTACAAAATTTCTCATCAAATTAAAAATCGTACCAATAAAACGAGAAACATCGAAAGCTGGATCACCGAAAGGAATCACAAGAAAACATCTGGATCTCCATCCTTGAAAATTCAAGGAAGGGGAAACCATCGACGAAGAAAGGAAAAGGGAAATCAAATCCAAAAGAGAGAAAAAAAAAATCGAAAGAAAAGAAAACCCTAGAACAGAGCTGTTGTGATTGGCGGGTGGTGGTATTTATAGTTGAATCTTGGAAAGATCAATGGCTTGTGAGAGTCCAAAGGCTGTCACGACTGAATGAGATAATGACACGTGTTTAGATTTGAATGGTTAACTGAATGAGGTTAGTTATCGGGATTGGTGTACCAAACCATGAGCTTGCCGCACGATCCTCTAAATTCGAATCTCGAGACTATCGAACGGCTGGGTTTTGTATGTGATCCAAAACCAATTTTACTCAAATTTTAAAAGGATTTGAGATATTTATCAGTTTTATCCCGAATCATTAAATACTCATCCGGTTAAAAAATTTGTCTTTGTTATAAACAAATATTTTTAAATTGGATCGCTCACTCGACAATATTACTCGTAGGGAAAAATCACCGTAGAAGGCATCTTCAATCGTAGCAAAGATCGACTGGGGACCATCGTAGTAATCGACTGCGATCGCTACTATTCCACCAACCGGAAGTATTTTTGGATCGTTGGATCAAATCGATCACTGGCTGCTCATTCAACTTTTAGTAACCCTATAAATACCCCCCATTCATTTGTAAATTGGATATAGAGAAGAGAAAGAAAAGAGAGAAATAAAGAAGAGGGAAGAAGAAGAAGAAGAAAAGGGTTTTTTTGGTAAATATTCGTGTCTCTATTCTTATTACTCTCTATATATTTATGATATATATTCTTAACACGTTATCACGACTGAATTTGCTCATACGATTTTTAATTTTCTTTAGCTTTATCTAATATATATGTTATATATGTGGAACCCATTTCTAACACTCGAACGCAAGAAGGTTCGACGGGTAATATAATACTAGCAAACCATACATTTTATTTAATACATAATTTTCGCTTTTTCTTAGAAGCATACACAAAAAACATACAGTACTAAAGCCATTGAGGCTAATATTGCCAGTACTTTTAAAATAAACAAGAAAAACAATAATATTATTATTACAATGAGGTTTTCCATCAAATCCAAATTAGTAAGCATCATCTTCTTCAGGCGACCCTCCCGATCCCTGCGATCGTTGACAAAAATCGGTAAAAACTCGCCGGGCCCTTTTTCTCTTCTCCGTCGCCTCTTCTCTACTCCACTGGGCCCCTTCGAGTTTTCTCAGCTCGTAACTACTGGGCTTTTCTCCGTCGGCAACTTGGCCGACTTTTCTCCGGCGGCCCCCTACTTTCTTCTCTCCCCTATATTTACTTCTTCTTTCCTTTTAACTTATAATCACTTTCAAACAAATTTTAATTCCCAATGCTGCAATAATTGCAGCGTATGAACAGTACCGTATACATGAACAATACCATATACATGAATAGTATCGTATATGAACAGTCGTATATATGAACAGTATAAATGATTTATATTTTATTCTGTACTCTCTATTCTAATTACATGCTGTATTATTATTTTGAAGAGAAAATGACAAATATTGCAAAAAGAGAATTTGAGGCCCTTCAAATCTCGGGGAGCAATTATATATCCTGGAGCCTCGATATCAAGCTCCATCCGAAAAGCAAGAAACCCCGAGTAAAAACTATCGAGGGCTAATAACAATGAGCCCAAAGTGACAATAAGGCGAAGGCCTTAATATTTATAAGGCATCATATCGATGATGGTCCGAAAAAATGAATATTTGACCATCGAGGATCCACGAGAATTGTGGTTATCCCCGAAAGAGATTTGAACATCTCGAATGGTCTACTTGCCCAAAGCACGCAATGATTGGTCAAGCCTCGTGTTTCAAGATTTTAAAAAGCGTGCAAGAATATAATTCCGAGCTATTTAAAAATTATTTTCAAAGATTGCCTCTCGTGGAGAAACAGATGACGGAAGGAATGATGCTCTAGAAAACGCTTTACAACATTTCACGACTTTTGAAATGTTATATTACAACAACAAGATAGAGAAAAGAATTTTTACAAAATTCTCGAATTAATTTCTTGTCTCCTCGTGGCGGAGCAAAAACAATGAATTGTTGATCGCAGAATCATCAATCTCGACCATCTGGATCAGCACCACTGCCAGAAATTAATTTTGGGCAAAGAAGATGGGCGTGGTCGCGATGATCGGTTTTAAAAACCGCGGTGGGACGAGGATATTATGGGCGGTCGAGGACTCACGCGGTCGTGGTGGGGGCAGAAATAATATCGGACCACGCGATAGCAAAATTAATGTACATCCCACAAGGTGGGGTCAGAAACAAAAAGGGATACCTGCTATCGTTGTGGCATGGAAGGTCATTGGTCCAGAATTTGCAGGACCCCTAAACATTTTGTCAATCTTTACCAAGAATCACTTAAAAATAAGAAAGGTAAAGATATTGAGACAAATTTTGCTGACAACCCCATAGTTGATCAAATAGAGAATAATTCTATAAATAATTTAAATGTAACTGAAAATACATATTTAGATATATCGATTTCCTTATAGACTAATATGTAATATGTCTTTATGTTTTTATTAAATTATGTTTTTTTCTTCTGCTTTTGTTAGAATATGACCGATGATGAATGCATTATCGATCATGGACAACACATACTATTTTCGACAAGAAAAAAATATTTTATATCCTTATCAATGAGAAAAGCATGTATAGCCACAATAGCGTGGGTCATCGGACCGGTTGAAGGTTCTCGAGAAGAAGCATTGATGTTATCAAATGGGACATCCTTCTAGATGAAAAATGCTCTATATTCTCCTAAGTCTAGGAGGAACCTTTTAAGCTTTAAAAGATATACGTCATAATGGATATCATTTAGAGACGGTTGATAAGGAAGGAAAAAGAATATCTTTATATTACACAAGTTATTTTCATGCCAAAAACGTGACTTGAAAGCTTTCCCTGATATCCTCGTGGATTATATTTTACACGTACTAAAAGCTGATGGAATCACATACGGTATTAACCCCGAAGGTTAACGACCCGTAGATATTTAAAAATATGGCATGAAAGACTTGGACATCCGGGTGCTATTATGTTACGCGGATTATTACTAGTTCTCATGGACACCCAATCGAAGGATTATAAAAATACTAACACACAATGAATACGCATGTTCAAAGATGCTCAACTGGGAAAGCTAATAACCGCACCTTCTACTGACTAAGCTGATCGGGTGAATCTCCTAAATTTTTTTAGAAAGAATACAATGAGACATATGTGGACCAATACATCCATCATGTGGACCATTTAGGTATTTTATGGTTTTAATCGATGCATCGACTAGATGGTCCCATGTTTCACTGGCTCTACAAGGAATGTAACATTTGCAAGGTTATCGACACAAATTATCGGCTTAAAGCACAATTTCCGGATTATCCCATAAAGACAATTCGTCTTGATAATCGCCGGTGAATTTTCATCAAAAATCATTTTATGATTATCAGTATGGCAGATTGAATACATGTTGAGCATCCAAGAGTTCTCATGTACATACCCAAATGGGTCATGGAGTCATTAATTAAAAGACTCCAGATTATCGCTCATCTCAATGTTATTATGACGTAAACCGCCTACAAGTGCTGGGTCATGCTATTTTGCATGCCGCAGCTTTTTAATACGGATCCGACCCACCGCATGTAATACATATTCACCACACCAACTTGTTATGGGTAAAGAGCCCGATATTTCATATATAAGAATATTTGGTTAGGCATAGATGTGCCAATACCACCACCAAATCGCATAAAAAATGGGTCCACAACGCAGACTTGGTATATATGTTGGTTATGATTCCCCTTCAATTATAATCGATATTTAGAACCATTAATGGGATGTATTTATCGCAAGATTTGCAGATTATCATTTTGATGAACTGCTCTTCCCCGCATTAGGGGAGAAATGATTACTCAAAATGAGCCAAAAGAAATTGATTGAATGCATCAAGATTACATACATATGATCCTCGCACTCAACGAATGTGAACTTGAAGTTCAAAGGATCATTAAATTGCAAAAATATTGCAAATGAAATACCGATGCATTCACCGATACAAAAACCGGGTAACCAAATCATATATACCACCGCCAATGCTCCTGCAAGAATTGAGATTCCTAAGAATCCATCGAAAGAAAAATCAAGTAGAAAAATAAACCACGACAAAAACGTGGAAGACCAATTGATGCTAAAAGATTCACTCCTAGAAAAAGGAAGCGTAAAAATAAAGAGAAGGATCTCCCATGTGAAAAGGGAGAGGAAATTATAAAACCCCTCGTAACAAAGTTAATGAAGAGTCAATGGGGGATGATATTTCTGAAAAATGTTGAAAAATTCAATTTGCTATGTAGATGATGGTCAAAAGATCGAATCGGCATGAGACCGAAAATAAATGATATATTCATCTACAACGTGGCTACAGATATAGAAATAAATACTAATAATGATCCGCAGCCACGATCTATCGAAGAATGTCGATAAAAGAAATGATTGGCACAAAATGGAAATAAGCTATCCAGTCGAGCTAAATTCCCTATCAAAACGTGAGGTGTTTGGACCGATAGATGCCAACACTGAAGGGATAAAACCAATCGGGTTATAAATGGGTGTTCGTTAGAAAAAGGAATGAAAAATAATCAAATTATGAGATACAAAGCAAGACCTGGGTTGCTCAAGGTTTTTTTCTCAAACGCCCTCGAATTGATTATGAAGAGACATATTCTCCCGTAATGGATGGAATTACTTTTCGATTTTTAATTGCATGGCAAATGAGTAATAAATTAGATACGCAGCTGATGGATGTCTGTCACAAAGATATCTATATGGATTACTTGAAAATGACATATATATGAAAAATCCCTCAAGGATATAGAAAAACAAACATTACAAATAATCATCATTTATACTCTATTAAATTACGTAGATCTCTTTATGGGTTAAAAACAATCCTGACGGATGTGGTATAACCATCTCAGATAATATCTTATAAAAAGAAGGGTACCAAAATGATAGTATATCGTCCATGTGTGTTTATTAAAAAGTTATACTAACGGGTTTTGTTGTGATAGCGAAAGATATGTGGATGATTTAAATCTTGTAGGTACTCCTCCCGAAATCGCAATCTGCAAAGATCATATCTCGAGAAAAGAATTTGAAATGAAAGATTTGGGGAAAGACCAAATTCGCTCTAGGTATACAAATCGAGCATTTATCCTCGGGAATATTCTGTGCATCAATCAACCCTATACGGAAAAAGGTGTCAAGAGATTCAATATGGAGAAGGCTTATCCACTCGAGCACGCCAATGGTCGTCCGAACTCTTGATGTTCAAAAAGATCCATTTCACCACCCGGAAGAAGGAGAGATCATTCTTGGTCCGAAACTCCATATTTAAAGTGCAATCGACTGCATTAACGTACCTTCGCAAATAATACTGCACTGGATATAGCTTTTGCGATAGAAATCTTCTAGCGAGATACGCTTCTACACCGACGCCGAAGACACCTGGAAAAGGAGTAAAAGATGTGCTACGTTATTTTACGAGGAACCACGGATCCGGGTTTATTCTATCGACAAGAATCTTCATCCAACCTCACGTGTTTCTGTCGATGTCTGGGTATCCGTCTCGATCCTCACAAAGGGCGATCTCAAACCGGATACATGTTTTCTTACAATGGTACGACATTATCTCATGGCGTTCCACAAAACAAACTCTTACTACTTACTTCATCAAATCATGCTGAAATTATAGCTCTTCATGAAGCAAGTCAGCTGAAACGCCAATGGTTACGATCTATGATTGGGCTATATACATCATCCCGCAAATTACCATCAAGAATCAACAAATGCTACAAGAATTTATGAAGATAACAATGCTTGTATTTCTCAAATACAAGGAGGTTATATTAAAGGTGACTGAATCGAAAACATATATCACCAAAAATTTTTCTACACTCATGATCTCCGTAGAAGGCGTTATAGAAGTTCAAAAAGATTCAATCCGAAAGTGAGAATCAAGTCGATCTATTCACAAAATCACTTCCTAAGTGCATTCACCAAAGACTTATATACAAAATCTGGGATGAGAAGACTTAAGGATGTAAGTACTTCGATATGAGTTAAAAAGTTATTTATTTCGAGGGGAGACTCGCATCTTTTTCCCTTCGCTAAGGTTTTTGTCCCAATGGGTTTTTTTCGAGGCAAGGTTTTTTTAATGAGGCAAGAACCCTCAAATGTGCCAAGGATAGTGTACTCTTTTTCCTTAGCTAGGTTTTATCCCACTGGGTTTTCCTAGCAAGGTTTTAACGAGGCATATCCTTTGGTCGAGGGCATCCAAGGGAGTGTTATAAACAAATATTTTAATGGATGCCTATTGTAGCAATATTAATGTAGAAAAATCACTCAGAATTTCCACCGTAGGCAATCGACTGGGGAACACTTTAGCAATGACGACTGCTGATCACATTATTCCACCAACCCGTAGTATTTTTGGACCGTTGGATCAAATCGATCCCGGCCGCTCATTCAACTTTTGTAACCCTATAAATACCCCCATTCATTTGTAAATTGGATATAGAGAAGAGAAAGAAAAGAGAGAAATAAAGAAGAGGGAAGAAGAAGAAGAAGAAAAAGGGTTTTTTTGGTAAATATTCCGTGTCTCTATTCTTATTACTCTCTATATATTTATGATATATATTCTTAATAAATTGGTAATTTATATTTTATAAAAATTATATTAATTTTTTTCAAAAATTATTTTTTTATTTAAAATATATTATTTAAAAAAAATATTTGAATATAATTTATTAGAAGTTTTACAGATATATTAAATATAAAATATAAATTTTTAAAAAATATATTGAATGCTCTATGATTTTTTTAAATAGATAAATAAAAAAGTAATATAAAACCTATTTAAAATAAGATAAGTGAAAAGGATCGAAGTAATTGTTTAAATTAGTTTGATATTGGATATCTAAATTGAAATTTAAATAAATATATTATTAGTTAAAATTATAACATTAATAAATAGTAGTATTTAATGAGATATATTGAAATTATGATATTTTCAATGTTTCTAATTGATCTTAAAAAGAGGAGCTAGTTATGCATGTAATAAAATTTCAGTTCATTTTCAATTTTAATGTTTTAAAATTAACATAAAAGAATAAAATTAATAAAGGTTATTCAGTTTAATTACGGTTGTTCGAATTGGAATTTGTTCCCTTGAAGTAGAGGGAGGATATCTTACTTCTGGAAGGGGGTGTTGAGTGATCTACCCACCTTAAGATGCTGCATCAAGAGTGAGATTTGTTTTGGCGCGGAAACGCTCTTTTGGAAAGACTAATGGCTTAACGGTAGGGCTCCGATGTATGTTTGGTCTGACATTTTCAGTAGTTTTGGACAACACGATGCCTCTTTTACTGATTTAGCTTATCTGTTAGAGGGGCAACCTTTCTGTGTTAATGCGAATGCCATTCAGATACAAGACAGGTTAAGGACGGTTCGTCAAGATGAGAGAGATAAAAAATATTGGTCGTTAACTGGAAATAAGCTGTTCTCGGTGAAATCTCTTTATAACTTCCTTAATGACGGCTGGCTGCGCTGTCCGGTGGCGAAATTCTTTTGAAAAAACAACTGCCCTAAGAAAATTAACATCTTAAACTGGCTGGCCTGGAAGAACAAGATCTTGTCGCTAGAAAATCTGGCAATTAAGTGGTGTAATTCGCTGCCTACGACTACTTGTGTGATGTGTCATGCAGGTGTGGAGTCGGTCGATCATTTATTTCTTCAGTGTCTGGTTGCTATGGAGATTTGGGGGTGTTTTAATAGTTCGTTGTCCTTGCCAGAGCCTCCAATTTCGATGTGCAACCTTTGGCTATCTTGGAGAACCTCTGATCGACTTGCTGATAGAGTTTGGGTGGATTTAGTGGTCAAGACATTAGTGTGGAATTTATGGTTTGCTCGAAATGATAGAATTTTTAATGCTAAAATTCTGCCTTCACACTACATTGTCTTGAGTTTTAATCGCATGCTTCTCCTGTGGTTTGATGCACTTGCAGATTCGGTCAAGGTGAAGATCAAAGATACTATTGCCTTTGTCCGTCGCAATCTGGAGTTCGTGGGTCCGAGGAGTGACTTAGAAGTTCGTGGTAAATCTGTTTGTTTTTCTCTGTTTTTTTAATTGAAATGGTTTATCCACCAAATTATATTCTAATCCAATAAAACTTTCCAAATGGAGATTTCCAAGCAAACTCTTGTTAAAATATTCTCACCATCTCAACAATTTCTTTATGGTTAAGGATTTAATGTATTAATTAGGGAAAGTCCCAAAACTTTCAACTTTCATTTTCTTTACATAGCCTTTAATCTTAGTCATCAATCAAATGATAAGATTCATATATATATATATATATATATATAAATGAAGTTCAATAACCACCATTGATTGCACAAGAGAAGTACTCAAGATGACACCAAGAAGATTAATACCATATCCAGATATAGAGAAAACAAAACAAAACAGAACATGTTTGAAGCCGAACTAGCAAATGTTTTATGGAAAACACAACAGATATTTCGAAAATACTCATTCATACTATAAGACCATGATCAACATATAAGACCAGGTTAAGTCATACAGAAGATCTATCACAATCAAGGGACAAACATCATTCATTGCAAATAATTTCATTTATAATTATCCAACCCTGCATTTTAAACCAAGTAGCAATACACACCACAATTATAGTAAATACAGTGCATATGCTCCATTGAACACAAATAATTTGAGCTTAATATATATATATATATATATATATATATATATATGTATAGTTACAATATAACTCTTTGTCATGAATGCAACTATACATAAATGCAAGAGCACTTTGCCAATTTTGAGCTTAAGATCCTGATGGACTCTCACTAAAACCAAATGAAGAGACAAAGGTGACTAACTAGTTAGAATGGCGCGCGTGCCTCATGAATGAGCAAACAATTATAGTTGAAGCACTGGCCTGCAACAGAAATCAAACAATCAAGAAGATAAAATGCTGCATCAGCAATAGAAAGCGAACATCGACACCATATACATCAAATGAAAACCCAAACAATGTTATTTGGGTAAACTACAAATAGCATCAACAAGCTAATAATAAGACTAGAGCCCCCAAAACGAGGAAAACTGCCTTGTTCAAACTTGAGATGAAAATTTGAAATCTTCACTAGATAAATAATGCCAATAAACTTTATTGAGCTTACCAACAGAAGAATGTGAAATTTAAATCAGTCCCCCCAAAATGACTTACCAAAAGAAGTTCTCTCCCAAAATGAACCTAAGATCAAACAGGCACCTTGACTTATCTATGTTGTGACTATTGAGACAAGCTTCACTTTCTTTAGAAAGAACAAACTCCTTTCCAATCCCTTAAGGAGATAGGACGGCAAGAGAGATGCACAATGGGTAAGATCCACAACTCTACTTTTGAGATTGATTGGCATTAACATACGGGCATGTTGTGGAGTCAACCATTATTGAATTGAATCATGATAAAATCTGCAAAATCAAGAGATCCAGTATATAACAAATGGTCAATTGAAAAGAGATTAAAAACACAATTCATTCATATAATTATATAAATATATAAAATGAAAACCTAATACAGTAGCAATATAGCAAACTACAACATTTTTTATTATACTATGTTTTATTACAACTAGAATGAATGACAAAAAGAAGCACTTAGTCCAACTAAATAAAAAAAAAAAAAACATGGTTTTGTGTAACACTTAAGAAATAGAAAACTAATCTCAATATCATCAACACTATTTAGGAACCAATGCATAGTAAGAACACTTTTGACTCCTGATAGAAAACATGTCATGTTATGGGGCATAAAAAAAAAATCTTCAGTTGAATGCACAAACACTAGTCCACCAAGCGGCAAGAATGCTGCTACTGGAACAAAGAAACCTTTTAATTTTACATTGGCACAATTAGCCATGGTTTGAAGATGAAATGGAAGATGCTTGAAAAAGTTTCGTCAACACCCACAAAGAAAACGCCAGGTGAACCATGCCCTGCCCTCAGCTGCTTTGAAAAAACTGGCCAGATTAACCTTTGATGGTAAATGAGAAGAAAAATTTCCATAAAGTTAAAACAAGATGCAAATCTTGACAACTGATCTTATCCAGCTTGAGGTCATCAGTGGTTCAGGACACACAAACCATATTCTTCATGGCAAGCATTCTTCAAACAAGAACCAGCTCTCTTCACCATCTACAATATCTTATAGTTTGCTTCCCCTTCTGAACTTCAAGAAAGTCTATAACAACTTCAAATTTTACAAACCTTCTATACAAGATAGATATATTTATGTTCTCCATAACAAACAATAAAAATAGAAGTACAAAAGAAATTTACATTAACCTCAGAGAGCAAATTCATGAAATAATATTGTTTCTTGACTAGGCATTCGCATGAACTCCAATAGAATAAATTAGGCCTAAACATTGCTTTATAAACAAATGTTTGACTATGAGCGTTAGACTGCAAACTATACAACATTGCTAAAAATTTGTTTTACAAACCTCAAAACAACAGCCAATACGCGATTGTCCTCTTGATATTTATTCCTTCTAAAAGCTTTTAGACTTTTTTACCAACATTCAACAGTACTACAAATCAAACAACATAACTCAAAAAAAAGAAAAAAAAACAAATAAATGACAGGGCAATATTCTTAAAGATCTATATGACAAAAAAAAGGATCTTAGTGGATTTGAACCACCATCATCCTCTCAAGCATTTGTGAGTAAATTAATAAAAGCTACAACCACAAATGCAAGAGCGCTCTGCCAATTTTGAGCTTAAGATCCTGTATATTGGACTCTCACTATGCCTAATGAAAAGAAAAGGTTACTAACCAGTTAAAATGCCATGCTTCATAAACAAAACAAACAATTATAGCGGAAGCAATGGTCTGCAACAAAAATCAAACAATCAAGAATATAAAATGCTGCATCAGCATACAAAAGTGAACTTCAAAACGACACCATATACAACAAATGAAAATCCAATTCAATCTTATAATAGGCTAAACAGCAAGCAAACAGAATTAACAAGCTAATAATAAGACTACAACAGCCTTCGACCCATATAGCAGTTTCAATGAGAATCTATTTGACTAACCACAGCAAGAACTCATCCCTCATTCATAGACAGGAACTACATAAAAAATTGGAAGACCCAACACATCTACAATATATTTTGACTACCAGGATATAACTAGGAAAACCCCTTTCTTTGAAAAAAAAATGATAATCAACTTTATTGACCTCACCACAACAGAAGAATTTTCAATTAAAATCAATCAGCCAATGCATATATTTTTTAAAAGCTTTCACTTGAAATGAACAACCAAAAGAAGTTCCTCCCAAGCTGAGGCTAAGATCAAATATTAGCCTGCCCTAGACTAGCAACATACTCTTGATTACAAGAAGCACAAGCCTGGAGCACACACGGCTAAATTTCACACTACATCAGTCAGGCATCTAACTTTGCTATGTTGACTATTGAGACCGGCTTCACTTGCTTTATAAAGAAAAAACTCCTTTCCAATCCCTTGAGGAGATAAGACAGCAAGAAAGACGCACATTGGGTGAGATCCACAACCCTACTTTGAGATTGGTTAGCATTAACAAACAATTTATAGAATCATGAATCATGATGACATCTGCTAAATCAAGAGAACCAATATAACAAATGGTCAATTGAAGAGATCCAAAACACAAAATTCATTCATATAAATATATATCACACTTAACATACTATCAATATAGCAACTAGACCAGTTATCTATATTCGACCCAACTATATCTCCACCACCCATTCGTATTAGATCCCACCATCAATGCAAACTTTTTAATCGAGTACCATTTGATTTATAAGATTTTAAAGCAGCTTCATTCTTATCTCATACGATACCAAATATCACGACTAGCTATATCTCCCCACCCATGATCTTCTATTGTCGTAGGACGCTTTGCAGCCCTCATTTCCGTTTCCTTCATGGTGAAGATGCCGCCGTGAGGACTAGATGGATCTTCTCTTTTGAGAGTCGGCTTCTTTCGAGGTAGGATCCTGAAACTGTGAATAATATTAATGATTATTAATGCGGTTGGTTCTAGATTTCTTTCATTTGAAACCACGAAAATTTAGTTCCTATTTCGTGATTCACCTTTAATCCTTTAAACTTTAGCCCTTGGGTTTCGAGGGTTTTGATTCACTAGTTTGTGGTTTGAGAGCTTTTGTTTGCTCTTTTGATGTGTGCACCTAAACAAACTCTTGGATCTTTATCATGATGTTTTATGGATTCAAATTATGTCTCAAGGATGAGATCTTGCATAATATATTTGACGTAATGTGAAATATAGTTGATTGAGGGTATAATCTTTTTGCCATGAGAAAGGAATTGTTAGTTGATTTAATTTGATAGAGTTCACGATTTTTGTTTTTCGACAATAAGAGAAATCCTTCTCCGATTTTAGAGATCTTATGGGAAGAATTTGGAGGAGGAGTAAAATATGAGAGTTGTAGATTAAGATGTTACCTAAATACCGAAAAATTTCAGATTTATTGCATCATGGTGCAGTGAGATATAGCCTTATTAGGTATAATTTATCTCGGATGATATTTACGTCAGAGAACTCTACAGAATCATGGCCAATTTTGATGATCGGGAGGATTGAATTAGATAAGATGAAAAATAAGAAATCTGTTCATTTTTGAGTTGTCTAATTGTCAGTAAAATTTCATTACTTTTGTAGGTTGAGAGATATGCATATTTTAAAAGTATATCTGATTATAAATTCTGAAATAGTTAGAGATTGATTGAATGTTATAAATTGAGTAGTACTCTAAATTATGTGTAATTTCGGATATTTTGAGTGTTAGGTGTTGCTATTTCCTAAAATTTTGAAATTTGTGATTTGGAAAAGTGTGAGTGAAGATGTAGGGTTTTAGTACTCCTATTGATCATGTTGGAATTATTGATTTGACTTTTTAGAGTGGGTAATTACTATTTATGCACTCCATAATAATCAACATTTTAGGAGTGTAAAAATCATAGTTTGAACTTTTGCATTTGTTCCCTTCTAAAAATCTTTATTTTATTTAATAT
Organism: Dioscorea cayenensis subsp. rotundata; assembly: GCF_009730915.1. NCBI lineage: Eukaryota > Viridiplantae > Streptophyta > Magnoliopsida > Dioscoreales > Dioscoreaceae > Dioscorea > Dioscorea cayenensis. The sequence continues at coordinate 1,653,358 of NC_052482.1, forward strand.
TGTTTGTTAGTACTCGATTTGTTATTTGAAAGCTAATATGATCTCTTCCCAAATATGGACATGCCAAAGGTGTAGGTTTGATATATGAGCGTTAATCAATTGGGAGTATCCATATATAAATTATTATATGCATATATACTTGAAAAATTTCAAGATTTGTGAACTTTTTAGATTTTTATAAAAATTCTGATTATTTTAATATATATTTTGAATTATTTATTTATTATTATTTTTGGAATTACTTAAATTATTTGAAATTTTGAGGTTAATGATATTTTATTTTTGGATTAGAATTCATACGAAAGGTTTAATGTATTTATTTTTAAAATTTCCGGATTATTTAATTTCTAAAAGTTTTATATAGTTTAGATCTAAATATGCTTATTATTCCAAATATGAATTTGGGATGTCTTGGTTAATTTAGGTTAATAATTATTATTATTATATATAAATTATACATTCGTGTTGGATTCGAGTAAGCGGTTTGATTTGCTATGATAAAATGAGATACGTATAGTATTAATACGTTTGTGGAGTTATTAGTATGATACTGATGCAATTTTGTTAGATTTAAACTGACAGTGAATATCTGCGTGTTTTAATATAAAAGCTGAGTCGAGTAGCTATGTAACCAAACCTACATCGACGTTAAGCAGCCGTGTCGACCACGTATTTTGTTATCGAAGCTGTATGGTATTTCGCGGCTTTGCCGTCGGTGAAGAATATTGCGGCCTTTGATAATTTTGGCTCTGCGTGCTAGCGAGTAAAATATAGACAGCGATAAACAATTTTGTCTGCTCATGTGTGTGAGCTACTCATATGAATTTTGTAGCAATTTTGTTTTGTGATGATGAGTTTATTTGGGGGACATATGATTAAATGTACACAGCATCTGTTTCCTGATGAAACAAGATTTGTTTTGAGTGATTTTACCCGATTTGATAATTTATGATTTTGTATAAAGTGATCCCAATATCTTGTTTAGTGGAGTGCTTCGCGTACGTCAAGCTCATAAATTTTATTGATACAGATGATCGGGAATAGAGATTCGGTGAGGATCAGGCAACAAGGATCGTTGGGTCATCGTCGTTTTATTTAGCTTGTAATAAAGTCCAAGTTATTTGTGGGCCTAAGTTTTCATGAATAAGTTTATATTTTTATTACAATCCATGAGTTTGATTCGTTATTCTGTTTTTGAATCGAGTTGAGCCTTACATGTGCTGCGGTTGTTTAACGTTGTCTGACGTTTGTCGGCCTCGGGACTTGTACGAAACGATAAAGCGATGACCCGCGTTTGCTTTGGTATGCGGCGTACATTCACGATGCGAAAAATCAGCAAAGATTTTGCTGGTGTTTTCCTCGTGAAGTCGTTACAAAAATCTATCAAATGAGAAAATCGGAGTGAATTTTCCGGTGAAGCAAGGGTAAAAGCGAACATCGCCGGGTCTGAAATATGCAAACTCTCTTCGCTGGTGAGCAATTCATGTTACCTCGATGGCAGCGGCAATCGCGACGTAGTTTCTGTAACAAACGTGTGCGATGCGGTCGTGTTAACCCGGTGACGAGGCCGTGGTGGGGACAATATGTCAAAATGCGGCGCAATGCCTTCCGGTATTCCTCGGCAAACTACTGCTCGGGTCGTGTGATCTATTTTATCGCGGCAAAACGGTGCAGATGACGTGAGATAATTTATGGTGTGGTCATGGCTGGGCTCTATATTTGGTGGTGTAAAACTTTGAAATAATCAGTCGTTAACTCAAAAGATCAATAAAGCAATTCAAAAATAATATCAAGAACGGTGGTGCACAGGGTTCCTGGGCAATTTTCAAAATGTGCACGGTGCATACTCAGACGCTGGCTGTTTGTGTCAGACAGTCGGTGCTGTTAACAGAACAGAGATGGTGCGGGGATTCAGGTGAGGTGAGGCCATTTTGCTCAGGGGTGATGTGGTGCAAAGCCAGATCAGTTTGACTTGTGATCAGTATGGAGCCCTCATGTTCACTCACGCTCTGGTGCGGCGAGATGTGGACGCGCAACACTGCCAGGCGGTGCATGATTGGGTGCTGCTCGGTATGGTTGATTGAATCTGTACTTATGGTCGGTTGTCACTGGCGTATCTCGACCTGAAAACGTGATTTTGAACGGTCGTTTCGGCTTCAGGTAAACGTTTCTGCACTGTGCGTGAGCCGAATATCACCGATCGTCAATCGCGGGACTCGGTCTGTCGGGTCTGATTTCGAGACAGGCGGCGTCGTCTTTGACTTTCTGTTTACTCTAAGGCGGAGGACGCGTATCTGACCTCGGTAGTCGGCCATTCGCTCTCGCGGAATATACTCGATGTATGTTTCGTGCGTCAATATTATGCAAGATCTCATAGAACTGTTGATTTTTCGGAGGTGTTCTTACCTGAGGCGATACGTCACGAAATTGTCGCGGTATCCTAGTAGCAATCAAAATCAACAACTTTCATGTTTACTCTCTCTCCGAAATTCTAACTGCCTCTAAAATCCCTAAATCAGAGAGGATGCTATTGTCAAGCAATACTGACGCTATAAATTAAATCAACTAAAGGAGTTGTTTGGATTGACTTTTAGTGTGGTTTTAATGTAGTAAAGCAACTTTTGGAGTACTTTTAGAATAAAGTTAGAGTGATATGCATATTTTTCGTTTGGATGTATTGGTTCGAGAAAGCAAACGTGGTTGGCCGAAAATGTTTGGATGTTTAGTTTAAAATTTGACTTTTACTGACCAAAAGAGTGCTAAAATACCTTTTCTTTGCGGATTGGTGAGGGCGTTTGGTGATGCAACAAGAATGAACATCAGCGACATTCCGTAAGCATAGATGCTTTGGCCGACTTATAATAAGCTGTGTTGGAGAAACTATTCCGCGACTTGAGCTTATTCCGGCATCCGACGATATAAAATCTCGCAAGCACTTAGCTTATAAAATAAGTGCTTTTGGGTCGACCCATAGAAATGATCCCAAACAACACCTAACAATTCCTTTCTCATGGCGAAAGGGTATCCTCAGCCATAGCAAACTATGCTTCGCATTCACGTCCAAATATATCATCTGCAAAATCTCATCCTTGAGGTCATGATTAAATCCACGCCAAAGCATCACGGTCGAAGATCCTAAGATTGTGGCTTAGGTGCATACGTCAAAGAAACAAAGCTCCTCAGAAACACAGTGAGGAACAGGCCAGGAGCTGAAATCTAAGGAGTTAAGGTGAATCACTGAAAATGAGAACAAATAGGGTTTCGAGAAAGATCTAGAGCCAGCTTGACATTCTAATAATACGTTAATATGTCATGCTGGCTGGGACATGCAACGAAAGAAAGCGAGACAAACTCTAGAAGAAGATCCGCACTAGCACTTGTTGGCGGCACAACCATAGAGGAAGCGATGAGGAGCTAGGAGGGTCTCGACAGCCTAGAAGATCATGGGTGGTGAAGATGGAGTTGAGATGCGTGATGTTTTGAATATACTACATATAGTATACCATTGAAAGATTGAAGTAAGAATGAATGCCAAAACAAGCACTAACACTTTAACTTAATAAACAAAAATAAACGATAAAATACAGAGTAGAAGAAAATATAGAGAACTCATCTCAACTACATCTACACTATTTAGGAACCAATGCATAGTAAAACTATTTTTGATTGATGATGAGCAATATTACTCTCATGCTATGGGACATAAAAACAAATTTGTAGTAGAATCACACCACACTAGTCCACCCAGCAACAAAAATACTGCTACTAAAATAAAGCAATATTTTTAAGCAAGTTTACTTTCACACAGCTAACCCTATAGTTTGAAAATGAAATGGAAGACAATTAAAAATTTGTCAATGCCCACAAAGGAACAACAGAGTCACTCAAGCCCTCCTCAGCTGCTTTGAAAGGCCTAGCTGGTGAAACTCTTGATGCCAATGGTGAAGACAAGCTTCTAGAAAGGTGAAACAATACGCATAAACTTGAGAGCTGATCTTAACCAACTTGGAAGGCCTTCTCTGTGATTCAGGACATTAAACCATATCCTTCTTGCCAAGCATTCCTCAAACAAGAACCAGCTCTCTTCACCATCCATAATATCTTATAGCATGCTAGCCCTTTTGAACTTCAAGAAAATCTATAACAACTTCAAATTTTGCAATGTACTACCAAAACAATTGACATTAACTTTTAGACAACAAATTAATGAGAAATAATATCGTTTCTTGACTGAGCAGTACTCTGAACACAAGATACAAATAGAACAAATTCGGCCTAACATATTGCTTTATAAACAAAAGTTTGATCATGAGCGTTAGACAGCACAAACGACATAGCATGATTGTGAGCGTTAGAGGAGCAAAATTAAGTAATGTGACTGGGATGTGAATGAGTAATTTTAGTATGGATAAGTTGGTAGTTCATCATGAACAATGTAGAAACAGACGTAGATGTAGGGTGAAGCTTTTACCTGCGATTACAATGAGAGATATTGATGGTGAGACACAGATCACATGCATGGCCTGCCGAGCAGGAGATGCAAGGTAGTAATCGATAATAATCATGGCATAATCGGTGAAGTGCCGTAATCAGTGAAGACGTGAGGCGCGCAGACACACACACACACAAAAAGCACACAAGATGAGGAGAGGCCAGGGGAACTAAAAATCAAATCCCGATAGCGATCTCCCTCAAGAACCACAAAAACAGAAATTTTTATTAAGGATATGGCGACCTGCCATGCGAGCGCACCCATCATGGCAAAGGTCATATTACAAAATATACATCACCTTTTTCATCACAGCCTTGTTCATCGATGGAGATGAAACCGGTTTTCTACACCAAGAACACAATGAGATCCTCACCAACAAATCTAAATCTATTTTTCTTCTTCTCTTCCTTGCAATGCTTCCAGTATAATTCAGCAGCAAAACTTTCATACCTTCTTAGTGCCGATCCTTGATATTAAACCAAAGCACTGATGCAAATCACCAATCTGGATCTTCACCCTCAAAGAATTGATCTTTTAGACAAGAAACCGGATCCTCGCCGCATCCTTTTCAAGAAGATATCAAGAAATCCCTATTTCAATGAGGTTTTCAAAGAAAAATTATCAAAAATTGGAGAGTAAATACCCAAAACACAGGCTGGAATCACAAACCATCGTCATGATCTTCATACCAAGACATCGCTTTGAATATCAAAAGAATCCCCAATCAAATACTAAATCATCATCTCACGAATCCGTCGAAAAAAACACCGGGAAATCATCACGAAAGGAATCACAAGAAAACATCTGGATTTCCATCCTTGAAAATTCACAAAAGGGAAAAATCATCGACGAAGAGATGAAAAGGAAAATCAAATCAATGAGAAATCAAAAGAAAAGAAAACCCTAAAACAGTGGTATTGGGTTGGCGGGTGGCGATATTTATAGCTGAATCTTGGAAAGATCAACGGCTTGTGAGAATCAAAAGGTCATCATGAGTCTAATGAGATGATGGCACGTGTTTGAATTTTGAATGGTTAGCTGAATCAGGTAGTTATCGAGATTGGTGTACCAATTCGAATCTCAGAGGATCATCGAACGGCTGGTTTACTGTGTGATCCGGATCAAATCTACTCAAAATTTTAAAAGGATTTGAGATATTTATCAGTTTTATACTTTTATTATCCCGAATAAAAATTAACTAAAAATAAGATAATTGAAAATTTAATAAATACTGAGTATTATTAGTTAAATTTATAATTTGAATAAATACTCTCTCTGTTTCTTTATATTTATCGTATTTTTATAGTACTTTATAAATTTAAAAATTTTTGTACTGATATTAAATATTATTTTTAAAATTTGCCTTTCATCTCCTACAACTTCTAATAAATTATATTCAAGTTATTCAATTATATATTTTTCAAAGCATATTTTAAATGAAGATAATATTGAAAAGTTAATATAATTTTTATGAATTTTATGTTACAAATTAACTCCAAATAGTTTTCTAATCGGTATGAAATAGGTAAATTTGTGAATAAAGAAAGAGCGGAGGGAGTAGTATCTAATAAGATTAGTTGAAGTTATGATATTTTTAATGTTTTAAATTGATCGTAAAAAAATAGTATATATACAATGAAATTTCAGCTCAATTTCAATTTCAATTTCAATATTTTAAAATTCACATGAAAAATAAAATTAATAAAGAGAAATTGGATTAACAGGATTTTTGTTTATTAATGTATTTAAAGATGTTGTATTTAAAATTATGTTCAGATCTAACAACTTGGAAGGCTTATCAAAAGCTACCATAAACTTTCCGAGTGGCTTCCAAGCAAACTCTTGTTAAATCATTCTCACTATCTAAATAATTTCTATGTTATCAAGAATTGAATTGACTATTATTTAAGGAAAGTCACCAAACTTTCTACTTTTTATTTTTCTTTATAGTCAAATTTATAAAAATATCTTCTCTGCAACATTTGTATGGAATTAGCATGCATGACAATAATTTTTAAATGGTTTTTAAATTATTTATTTTATTTGCTATTTATTTGATATTGTTAAGTATTTGCCAATAATAGTATTAGCAAGAGTGGTCCCATTAAGCAAATAATTTTCAATCACCGGAAGATCTAATAGTTTTTAAAATCAATACAAAAGGTGAAAATTATTTAGAAAAATCAGATAAATGAAAAGTTACATTTGTGAAATGTATTTTTATATATTATATAATTTAAATTTCATATTTAAACTTATATTTCACAGTACAAGACTTATCAAAAGCAAACTCAACAAAAGGTCAATATTAAGTGATCATTCAGAGATGGAGATTTCCAAACAAACAAGCTGAAACATTCACATTATTTCCATTTTCTTATCCATGCATTGAATGTGACTATTATTAGTTTTAATATATATAATATACCAAAGTAGTGTTTTACTATAAGAGATAATGTTGTATCTATGTAGTTTTGCTATGTATTTATGATTTTCAAGTCAAACAAAACAAGCAAAATGTGTACAACTTTGAAGAAATTTTTATATTGGATTAAATTTATATAATGACCCGTCAAATTATATATTAATTTTTGTTTTTATTGTACAAAGAAATAGATTGAAATTTAAAATAAATAAACATAAAGGGTACGATGGAAAGGTGAATATATCATAACTTCCAGCAAATCATATAAAAAAACAAATATTTAAAACTTAAAATTATACTTTTTTGTCATTTATGGGGGTAATTTTCTTGATTGAGCCATCTACGCTTTGTTCATATTTCGATTTGAGCACCGACATTCAAAATATATCAAAGTGAATACTAATTTGGTTACATCATTGAGGTTGTTGGGGTTTTCCGGCAAGAATTCAGTAATGTGGACAACGGACTCCAAGTCATCTTCACTCGTGAAGGTGCCATATTAGCAAGTCCGGGGAGAAAAGGGAAAAAAGATGATGAGAACAGAGGGTGAAAAGGCTGATGTGGCAGTTGATATGGAGGAGAAGTGCACATGTGAAGAAATTACTAATGTGGCGGCTCCACGGTTGAAGATGACTTGAGTCAAGCATCCAAAGTCATTGAATTCTACTAGAAAAAAATCCAATAGTGTTACGATGTATATGAAAATTAAATGTTAGTCACTCAACTTTTGATCGTTTTGAATATTAGTGCTTTCAGAATTGAAATATGACCAAAAGGTTAGTCTTTCAACCCAAAAATAACAAGACAAAATAAAATTATAATAAAAATATATAATTTAGATATTTTGCTATCTATTTGTCCCCTAAAAATGTAACCTTGTGATTATCTAGGATTTTCAAACCACATAACATCACTAATGACCTTAAATTCAATGAGTTTTAATATTCCTGCTAAGAGCTTTAAAAATATCAACATTCAACAACAATAAAAAAAATTTATCAAATAAATGACAGGGCAATATTTTTTTGAAGACTATATTAAAAAAAAAAGATCTTGGTGGAAATATTCGAATCACCACTCTCTCCAGTATTTGTGAGTAAATCCATAAAAGCTACAACCACAAATGCAAGGGCACTTAGTCAATTTTGACCTTATGATCCTGTATACTGGACTCTCACTAGAATCAAATGAAGAGATAAAAGGTGACCAACCAGTTAGAATGGCGTACCTCATGAATGAGCAAACAATTATAGTTGAAGCAATGGCTTGCAACAGAAATCGAACAATCTAGAATATAAAATGCTACATCAGCAACAGAAAGTGAACCTCATCAACACCACATACACCACATGAATCCAAGCAATGTTATAAAAGGGTAAACTCTACAAATAGTATCAGCAATGAAGCGATCAGAATGATTTCATTGGTATATAGATTGCCGATAGAGCTTTTTACTGAGTGTAGAGAGTTCGATTCTTGGCTGATGGCACATTTCTGGGAGATGTGAAAGATGGTTGTGTGCGGGTGGTCGAGTGCTCTATGTGCTGTGGGCATGCCCACTACTGCTCCATGAGGCTTTCAGTGCACCTGATGGTTTAGCAGGGGCGCCGGGCTGTCTATTCTTCTTATCAAAAAGGAAAAATACTCAAATATCAGTTTTTAATGAGAATCTATTTGAATAACCACAACAAGAACTCATCTTTCATGGATGAAAAGAATTATATAAAAATTGAAAGAATTATATTATGATTACCAAGCCATAAAGAGGAAAACCCCCTTTGTTAAAAACTTGAGATGAGAAAATTTTGAAATCTTCATTTTTATAAACAATGACAATAAACTTTACTGAGCTTACCAACAGAAGAATGTGAAATTAAAATCAGTCTCCCTATGCAAATTTGTCTGAAAGCTTTCACTTGAAATAAGTTACCAAAAAGCTCTCTCCCCAAAGCTGAGCCTAAGATCAAACATTTGCCTGCCTTAACCAGCGATGTGCTCCATAGTTAGAAAGCATGAGTATCAGTTAGGCACCTGACTTTTCTATGCTGTGACTATTGAGACAAGCTTCACTTTCTTTATGAAAAAAAAAACTCCTTTCCAATCAATTGAGGAGATAGGACAGCAAGAGAGATGCACATTGGGTGAGATCCACAACCTTACTTTGAGATTGGTTGGCATTAACATACGGGCATGTTGTAGAGTAAACCATTATTGAATTGAATCATGATAAAATCTACAAAATCAAGAGAACCAATATATATATCATATGATTAATTGAAGAGATCAAAAACAGAAAATTCATTCATATAAATATATCGAAAGAAAACCTAATACAGTAGCAATATAGCAAATAATCATGATTTGAATATACTACGTTTTATTATAACTAGAATGAATGCCAAAAAGAAGCACTTAGTTTTTTCTGTAATATTTTTTAATAAATTTATGGTTTATCCACTTTACTAAAAAGAAAAAATCAATTCAACAAAAATAAAATAATACTTGAAAAAAATAGAGAACTGATCTCAACATCATCTACATTATTTAGGAACCAATGCATAGTAAGAACACGAACTTTTTGTATCAACATGTCATGTTATGGGGCATTAAAAATATATATATCTTCAGATGAATGCACAAAACACAAGTCCACCAGGCATCATTGTGGCAGGAATGCTGCTACTGAAACAAAACAATCTTTTAAGTTTACATTGGCACAACTAGCCATAGTTTGAAGATGAAGTGGAAAATGCTTGAAAAAGTTTTGTCAAAGCCCACAAAGAAAACGTCAGGTGAACCATTCCCCCTGACAACTGGCCAGGTAACCTTTGATGCCAAACGAGAAGAAAAAATTCTACAAAGTTGAAACAATATGCAAATCTTGACAACTGATCTTATCCAGCTTGAGGTCATCATCTGTGATTCAGGACACTCAAACCATATTCTTCATGGCAAGCATTCTTCAAATAAGAACCAGCTCTCTTCATCATCTACAATATCTTAATTATAGTATGCTTGCCTTTCTGAACTTCAAGAAAATCTATAATGACTTCAAAGTTTACAAACCTGCTATACAATATAGGTATATTTACCTTAAAGGAAAAAGATTAAAAAAATTTAAAAATTATCTATAATATCTTATAGATAATTTTACAAGCTTTGAGGAAGGATGTCTCAGAGCTGAAACTGGTTTCATTCTTGATGGAATTCCAAGAACACTGAGGCAAGCTGTAAGTTTCGTTTCATTGTTATTCAAGAGGAGTGTCTTGAATTTTAGTGTTAGTTTCTTATAATGCTTGTTGTTATTGTGTTGATTTATAATCTAAATATTGTTGTTTAAACATTCAATTTTATCATGAGAAATCCTTGATGATGAGGATCAAGGTATTGATCTGGTAGTCAATTTCAAGTTCTTTCTTTGAGTTTAAGTATTAACTTTGTGGCATGTTCCTTTTTTTTTTTAAATTTTGTATATGTTACATCATTAATGAGGCTAAAAATTGGTGTTTAAAGTTCACTTTGATCAAATGAATTTCTTCCTCAGGCTCAAGATATTGTTCTGATTGTCAATTTTGAGTGCCTTACTTTAAAAATAAAAGTTTGACTCTGAGCGTTAGACAGTAATTTTGATATGTATATGATGATGGTTAAAACAAACAAAAATTCATTATGAACAATATAGAAACAAGTGTGAATGCAGGGTAGAAGATTTTACATGCAATTATGACGAGAGACATTGATGGTGAGACATAGATCACATGCCGAGAGAGCGGAAGACGCAGGGTAGTAATGAGTAAAAACTCCGTGAAGAGCCGTGATAGGTGAAGACGTGAGCGCACACAAACACACACAAAGGAGAAAAAAGAAAAAAAAGAAAAAAGAGGAGAAAAAAGAGGAGGCACACAAGATGAAGGGGAGAACCAGGGGGAACTAAAAAAATCAAATCCCGTGCGATCTCCCCCTGATCAAGAACCACAAAAAGAAAAATTTTATTAAGGATTTGTCGACCTGCCATGCCAGCGCACCCATCGTGGCAAAGATCATATTACATAATTATACATCACCTTTCTCACTGCCTTCAGTTGATCTTGTTCTTTGATGGAGATGAAACTGGTTTCTTTTTTGAGGAAGAGGAGCGGTCGGGCGAACCCACTAGAGACCCAGGGGCGTGCACAAGCCTCAGTGGAATAAGTGGGGATAGGGCCGCTCTCACGTGGACGCTGGAACCACCCGTACACAACCACTATTCACAACTCCCAGAAATGTGCCCTCAGCTGAGAATCGAACTCTCACCACTCAGTGAGAGCTCTATCAGCAACCCGTGTACTAAAAGACCCGAAGGTTGTTGGCAATGAAACTGGTTTCTTTATATATATACCAAGAATACAATAGAACCGCCTGAAAACTACCCAAAAACAAGCAACAAATCTAAATACATCTGTTCTTCCCTTCTTCGCGATCTTCTTCCAGTATGATTCAGCTGCAAAACTTTCATTGTGGGTCTGGATAATCAATCATGAACGATTTCTACAACAGATCGAAGATCAACATGTTGTAAATAAAAAAATACATCAATCGAATCTAAAAAGTATTAAAGAATTAGGATGAATTATATAAAAGCAATACCTACCTTCTTGTTGACGATCCTTGATATTAAGCAAACTTTCCATCTTAATTAGGGCTGGATCCAAAAACATGGATGACAAATCACCAAACGGAATCACAATCTTATCATCTGGATCTTCATCCTCGAAGAATTAATCTTTTGCGGAAGAAACCTGATCCTTGTCACATCCTCTTCAAGAAGAGATCAATAAACCCTATTTTGATGAGGTTTTCAAAGAAATTTTTTTTTAAAAAAGACTGATTGAACTGACAAACCATCGCCTTGATCTTCATACCAAGAACCAATTCATGAAAGCCATTGATCTTCAAAAATTACTGTGAATAAGAGATCAAAGAACCCTTGAATAGACATGGCCACGGTTCGGGAACCGCGATTCTGATTCTCGAACACGCCGGTTCCAGTTCAGAAATCTTGAACCGGAACCGAACCTCCTAAAGCAAGGTTCTTGGCGGTTCGGTTCGGTTCGGTTTTCGGTTCGGTTACGGCGGTTTGGTTCAGCAGTTCCGAGTTTGACTGGTTCATACGGTTCGGTTTTTAAACTAAATAATTCAATAATTCAAATTAATTAACACAAAAAAATACAAGAATTAATTTAATACTAATATAAGATAGTAGGTTAATTTAGTAGGTATACTAGTATACCCAAGGTTTCAAATGTTTTATTTATTTTGTTGTTATTATTTTTAATGTTCATGTATGTTATTTGTTTTTCTTTAGGAATTGTTTTTATTTTTATTTTTCCTTTTTCTTTTTGATTTCTAGTATACTTATATAAGTTGCATAGTTTACAAATTGAAAATCTTGGGAGTTTTATCTATATATTGGAATATCTATCTATCTATCTATATATATATATATATATATATATATATATCTTTAAATGATCAACAAAATCAGGTAAATTGATATATATACACATATATTCATGTTTATTTTATTTTATTTATTTATATATTTTTTTAATGATTAAAATGTTTTACATGAGAGCATTTTACTCAGTATATTTTCATTTATATAAAATAAATATAATTTAATATGAACTACGTTAATTTTGTAAGTTTCAAAACGGAAGATATATAAAGTCTAGTCTTTGTTTTTTATATTAAATTATAAAAATAATATGAAAATCTACTAAAGAATTGAATATTTAAGTACTTCTCGTTAATTAAATTATTTTAATAAATCCATATTTAATTTGTAACTAATAATTTGTGGCATAATCAATTAATTATAACTTATCCTCTTGCATGAGTAACAAAGTTTCGCATGGCACGATACATATAAGTTTGGACGAATGTCACAAAATCGGACTCTAATCCGGCTAATCAAGTATTCGAATCGGACCTAATCAATAATCAATTTGGTTAATATCTTTAATTAATTATTTAAAAATATCTTTAAACATGCAATTACTTAATTAATTACTAATTAATGATATTAACAAAAATAAAAAAACCTAATCATAAATGACATTATTTATATAGTATGACATTATTCAGTATTATATTTATATAATATAATATGAACTTTTTATTTTAAACTGTTTTGGTTGAGCTAGTATGTGGAAGCTACGGGGTTGAGCCGCATATGGAGCCAGCATATGGAACGCCCGGTTGAGCCCATTGGTTTCGCGGTTTTTAAATTTTAAAGCCGGAGCCAGAACCTATATGAAGGTTCAGGTTCAGATTTCTAGAGACGATTCTGGTTTTTCGAGTTCGGTTCGGTTTTTGGCGGTTCGATTCAGGTTCGGTTCACGGTTTTGGTTCAAAATGGCCACGTCTGCCTTGAAAAT
>NC_052482.1:1667693-1725006 GCF_009730915.1 Dioscorea cayenensis subsp. rotundata
TCTTTGATTTGATTTCCCTTTTCAAGGGTTCTTTGATCTCTTATTCACAGTAATTTTTGAAGATCAATGCCTTTCATGAATTGGTTCTTGGTATGAAGATCAAGGCGATGGTTTGTCAGTTCAATCAGTCTTTTTTAAAAAAAAATTTCTTTGAAAACCTCATCAAAATAGGGTTTATTGATCTCTTCTTGAAGAGGATGTGACAAGGATCAGGTTTCTTCCGTAAAAGATTAATTCTTCGAGGATGAAGATCCAGATGATAAGATTGTGATTCCGTTTGGTGATTTGTCATCCATGTTTTGGATCCAGCCTAATTAAGATGGAAAGTTTGCTTAATATCAAGGATCGTCAACAAGAAGGTAGGTATTGCTTTATATAATTCATCCTAATTCTTTAATACTTTTAGATTCGATTGATGTATTTTTATTTACAACATTTTTTTTTTTTTTTTTTTTTTGTTGATCTTCGATCTGTTGTAGAAATCGTTCATGATTGATTATCCAGCCCACAATGAAAGTTTTGCAGCTGAATCATACTGGAAGAAGATCGCGAAGAAGGGAAGAACAGATGTATTTAGATTTGTTGCTTGTTTTTGGGTAGTTTTCAGGCGGTTCTATTGTATTCTTGGTATATATATAAAGAAACCAGTTTCATTGCCAACAACCTTCGGGTCTTTTTAGATCACGGGTTCGTCGATAGATCTCTCACCGAGTGGTGAGAGTTCGATTCCCTCGGCGACATTTCCGGGAGTTGTGAATAGTGGTTGATGTCTGTGGTTCAGCGTCACGTGAGCGTGCCCTATCCCCACTTATTCCAGCGAGGCCATGCACGCCCCCGGGTGCTCTGAGTGGGTCTGCCCGACCGCTCCTCTTCCTCAAAAAAGAAACCAGTTTCATCTCCATCAAAGAACAAGATCAACTGAAGGCAGTGAGAAAGGTGATGTATAATTATGTAATATGATCTTTGCCACGATGGGTGCGCTGGCATGGCAGGTCGACAAATCCTTAATAAAATTTTTCTTTTTGTGGTTCTTGATCAGGGGGAGATCGCACGGGGATTTGATTTTTTTAGTTCCCCCTGGTTCTCCCCTTCATCTTGTGTGCCTCCTCTTTTTTCTCCTCTTTTTTTTTCTTTTTTCTCCTTTGTGTGTGTTTGTGTGCGCTCACGTCTTCACCTATCACGGCTCTTCACGGAGTTTTTACTCATTACTACCCTGCGTCTTCCGCTCTCTCGGCATGTGATCTATGTCTCACCATCAATGTCTCTCGTCATAATTGCATGTAAAATCTTCTACCCTGCATTCACACTTGTTTCTATATTGTTCATAATGAATTTTTGTTTGTTTTAACCATCATCATATACATATCAAAATTACTGTCTAACGCTCAGAGTCAAACTTTTATTTTTAAAGTAAGGCACTCAAAATTGACAATCAGAACAATATCTTGAGCCTGAGGAAGAAATTCATTTGATCAAAGTGAACTTTAAACACCAATTTTTAGCCTCATTAATGACGTAACATATACAAAAATTTAGGAACATGCCACAAAGTTAATACTTAAACTCAAAGAAAAGAACTTGAAATTGACTACCAGATCAATACCTTGATCCTCATCATCAAGGATTTCTCATGATAAAATTGAATGTTTAAACAACAATATTTAGATTATAAATCAACACAATAACAACAAGCATTATAAGAAACTAACACTAAAATTCAAGACACTCCTCTTGAATAACAATGAAACGAAACTTACAGCTTGCCTCAGTGTTCTTGGAATTCCATCAAGAATGAAACCAGTTTCAGCTCTGAGACATCCTTCCTCAAAGCTTGTAAAATTATCTATAAGATATTATAGATAATTTTTTTAAATTTTTAATCTTTTTTTCCCTTTAAGGTAAATATACCTATATTGTATAGCAGGTTTTGTAAACTTTGAAGTCATTATAGATTTTTCTTGAAGTTCAGAAAGGCAAGCATACTATAATTAAGATATTGTAGATGATGAAGAGAGCTGGTTCTTATTTGAAAAATGCTTGCCATGAAGAATATGGTTTGAGTGTCCTGAATCACAGATGATGACCTCAAGCTGGATAAGATCAGTTGTCAAGATTTGCATATTGTTTCAACTTTGTAGAATTTTTTCTTCTCGTTTGGCATCAAAGGTTACCTGGCCAGTTGTGATGCAAGAAAAGAGAAGAATTCTGGGGAGAAGAAGAAGATTAAGGAAAGAGAGGATAGAGAAGAGGAGAAAAGGAGAAGGAGATAGGAAAATTCCAGGCTAAAGATGCCCTTCTTTCATTCATTTCCCCTTTCTTATAACCTCTCCGTACAGCCTTGTAACAAACTCCTAACAAATCACTAGCTGGCATTTTAACAAACACTTGCCGTGCCAGAACATTGAGAACATGTATCACAACCTTGCTAATTGTTTTAATTCTCCTAATTACAACCATTCATCCAGGACAACACTGTAATTCAATTCATAATGTAATCCTTGTACTTGTTGTGCTTTCTCCCTTGAATCTGGCGCGAACTCCTTCTATGGTTCATGTCGCCATTGGCCATTGAGTCTCCTATGCATACACCTGATCCTTTTGCAACAATCGCCCCCCCTTTTGAAAGATCCTTGTCCTCAAGGATAAATGAAAGGAAAGGCCTCCTTGAAAGCCACTAAATCCTCCCAGGTTGCATCAACTTCAGATTGACCAGTCCATTGAACTAAAATTTCTGAGAACACCCTCCCCCTTTTCAGGACATCACGTCGATTGAGAATGCAATGTGGCTCCAGAATTGGTTGCTGATTTAAAAATTCTGCAGGTAAGGGAGTTTGAATAGGTCCCGGATCGCCAACAAATTTCTTTAATCTAGACACGTGAAACACATTATGCAGCTTGGCTGTGGCTGGTAAATTTAACCTATAAGCCACTTCGCCCACTCTCTCAACAACTTGAAATGGTCCATAAAACCGACGAGCAAGTTTATGAGAGATTCTGCGTGCCAATGATGTATGCCTGTAGGGCTGAAGCTTCAAAAAGAACCCAATCACCTTCCTTGAATTGAACATCTGTGCGACCCACATTAGCTTGATTTCTCATCCTCTGCTGAGCCCGTCTCAAGTTCTCCTTTAAAGTAGACAATAACACTGTTCTATCAGTGAGCCATTCATCAACAGCTGCTACAGCAGATGTGCCCGCCAGGTAATCTTGTAAGGACGGTGGTGAGCGGCCAAAAACAGCCTCAAAGGGAGACATTTTGATCGCCGAATGCCACGCCGTGTTATAGTGCCACTCCGCCCATGGGAGAAAGCGCGACCACTGTTTGGGATTATCTCCGGCGAAACACCTTAAATAGTCCTCGAGATACCTGTTGAGAACCTCTGTCTGACCGTCCGTTTGTGGATGGTATGCCGTGCTCATAGCCAACATCGTGCCCTGCAAACGGAATAACTCCCTCCAAAAATTTGACATGAATATCGGGTCCCGATCAGAGACAATTTGTGCCGGTACCCCATGAATCTTGATAACATCTTTCACCATTAGTTCTGCAACCTGTTGTGCTGTAAAACTGGCACCTAAGGTTGAGAAGTGTGCGTGCTTAGACAACCTGTCGACAACAACCATAATCGTCGTCTTTCCCTGAGATGGTGGCAGTCCGGTGATGAAATCCATTGAGATTGAATGCCATATCAGTCCCGGTATCGGCAAAGGTTGTAACAACCCTTGTGGTGCCCGATTAAAAGGCTTAGTAGCTTGACATACTGCGCAAGTGGACACATATCGCTGCACATCCTGACGGAGTTTAGGCCAAAAGAATACCTCGGCTATTCGGGATAGTGTTCGTTGCACTCCAGCATGTCCCCCTGTTGGTGTAGTATGGAATTCGGCCACAAGGAGGGGTTGTAAAGCCGAATTCGATGGAACCCACACTCGGCCCTTGAAGAACAATATACCATCCCGTAAATGAAAATCTGGGTGAAGGTCGGGATCCTTGGTGACGGCTGATACTAATGTCAATGTTCCGGAGTCTGAATTGTAAGCCTTACGAATTGCTTCCCAGAGGATTGGTTGTGGGCGAGACTCAGAAAACAGGGCATGACATGAGATGCGGTTGATTCTTGATAGGGCGTCGGCCGGACCATTCAATACCCCCGGCTTGTATTCGATATCAAAATCATACCCGACCAACTTGTATAACCACCGTTGTTGCTCTGGCGTTTGAATTGTCTGATGAAGTAAAGCACGCAGACTCTTGTGGTCAGTTTGCACAGTAAAACGCCGACCCAGAAGGTATTGGCGCCACTTTTTGATGGCTTCGGTAATTGCTAACATTTCCCTTGCATAAGTGGACGCCGCTTGTTGCCTTGGAGATAATTGCTTACTGAAATAAGCGAGTGGATGCCCCTGTTGCAACAATACTGCTCCAATCCCATCACCAGAAGCATCAGTTTGGACAATGAACTGTTTGGTAAAATTAGGCAGCTGCAGAACGGGGGTTGACATTAGAGCTTGCTGAAGCTTTCGAAACGCCTCAGTAGCTATTGATGTCCATACAAATGCATCCTTGCGCAACAACTCTGTCAACGGTGCAGAGAGAGACGCATACCGGGACACAAAACGACGATAATACCCACATAGCCCCAAAAATCCCCGTAATGCCTTCACAGAGGATGGTAGCGGCCAGTCCCAAATGGCTTGAATTTTATCCGGATCGACTGCTACTCCGTCACCGGAGATGATGTGGCCCAAATATCCCAGTGTTAAACACCCAAATTCGCATTTGGACAGCTTGGCGAACAAGTGATGATCATTCAGGCGAGTGAAGACTTCATGAAGGTGCCTCAAATGAGACTCCCAATCGGAGCTGTAAACAAGAATGTCATCGAAAAATATAAGAACGAATTTCCTTAAGACTTGCCTGAATGTGGAGTTCATCAGTGACTTGAACGTCGACGACGCGTTAGACAACCCGAACGGCATCATGAGGAACTCGTAATGTCCTTCGTGTGTTCGGAACGCCGTCTTCTGGACATCGCTCGGATGTATCCGCACTTGGTGGTAGCCGGCGTGGAGATTTAACTTTGAGAACACCCGTGCACCGGCGATCTCGTCCAACAGCTCCTCCACCGTGGGAATTGGGAAACGATCCTTCACGGTGATGGCGTTTAATGCTCGATAATCCACGCAAAATCTCCAGGTACCGTCCTTCTTCTTGACAAGTAGAACAGGGGAGGAGAACGGACTGGTACTAGGCCTGATTATTCCTTCAGAGAGCATCTCACTTACCAGCTTCTCTATTTCCGATTTTTGAAAATGTGGATATCGGTATGGTCGAACATTGACAGGGTTGGCGCCCGGAAGAAGGTGAATTTGATGGTCATGTTCTCTGGACGGCGGTAACCCAATCGGCTTCTGAAACACCCCAGCAAACTTTTGTAACAGAGATTCGATACCTTCGGAGAAGACGACTGGGACGCTGGGCCCAATCTTCGGGTTCGGGTCCGAGTGAATTGGTTCCACCCGTAGGTGATAGAACTGAGCATCATTCGCACTTGCTTTTTTAAATGATGCTGATCGAGCCAAGTCACCTTGCACTTGATCAAGTCCAGTCAGCTTGACTTGATGGCCTTGATGGTTGAACTGCATCCACAACTGATCATAATCATAGAGGATCGGACCCAATTGACGCATCCATTGAACCCCGAGGACTAAATCCGCACCGTAAATCGGTAACAAAATCAGATCTACGGCAAAGATTTCATCTCCCATCTTGAGAGGAACCTCCACACATTCACCACCGCAGGACAGCGCTTCTCCGTTGCCGACGGTGACCCGCAAGTGCGCCGACGGTTGTATGGTCAAATTAAGATGAGCAGCCAACCGAGATTGAATAAAATTATTCGTGGATCCGCCATCCACTAGCACCACTACCTCCCTACCATTAATTGAACCGGCGATCTTCAACGTCGACGGCACCAACTTGCCCATCAGAGCGTGGAATGAGATACAGGGAGCATCCGGATCCCATGGAATGTCTGGTGGGTTTTCAGCAATAGAGACGATCTGATCCGGTGGTGGGTCCTCCCCGGATGCACTCGAATCCTCCTGATCGACCATCAAACATAAGAAGAGAGCTGGGCTGCACTTGTGTCCCGGGGTGAATTTGGAGTCACAGTTGAAGCAAAGACCCTTCTCCCTTCGAGTCGCCATCTCCGCCGGTGTGAGGCGTTTAATTGGCAGTGGTGCAGCGCGGTGCACCGCCGGGCCCGGAGCCGGAAGCGCTGGTCGTGGGAACGGATGGCGAGTAATAGCCAGACGTGCTGCGTTGCATTTATCTTCAACCAACTTGGCCATTCCGACGGCATCATGGAGATCGATGGGCTTTCAAGATATAAAGCTCTCGCTGGATTTCATCTTTCAAACCTGAAAGGAAACAATTCAATAGGCTTTGCTGGCTCAATCCAGTGACGCGAGTGGAAAGACACTCAAATTCTTGTAGAAATACAGTCACCGATGATGTCTGCTTGAGCTTGAATAGAGCGGCTTCATGGTTCACAAATGAAGATGGTCCGAACCGCCGTTCTAATTTGCCGATGAAGTCATCCCAGTGAGTGAGTTGATTCGTGGCATGAAGCCACTGAAACCATTGACGTGCCGCACCTGCCATAAAGAAAGCAGCAACAGCGATTCGCTGATCATCTGGAATTTGGTAGAAAAAAAAATAATGGTTGATTTGGAATAACCAACCAAGGACCTCCTCGCCAGAGAAGAAGGAGACTTCGATCTTAGGTAAACGAGGATGTGAAATAGAGGAATTGGGATGGAGTGATGGTGGTGTGAGCGGTGAAGATGGATAGGACGCCAGGACCGGATTAGATGGAGGAAAAGGCAGTAGCGGAGGTTGATTCACTGGAGAAGATGATGATCCGTTACCAAGTTGCTGCAATTTCACCATCATCTCAGCCATCACTGATTGTTGGGCTGCCATGGAGCTGTGAAGAATGTCAAATGAATCAGAGTGGTTCTTCCGCAGTTGCTCAAACGAATCAGAGTGTTGCTGTACTGTGGCACAGAGGGAGTCCACCTTGGTGAAGACGGAATCGTGACGTGCGAGTTTCTCATTGATCGCTGCTAGTTGCTCATCCACTGCACAGGCGCGCGTCATCATACCCTCCATCATTGAACCAACGAAAGCACCAATTGATGCAAGAAAAGAGAAGAATTCTGGGGAGAAGAAGAAGATTAAGGAAAGAGAGGATAGAGAAGAGGAGAAAAGGAGAAGGAGATAGGAAAATTCCAGGCTAAAGATGCCCTTCTTTCATTCATTTCCCCTTTCTTATAACCTCTCCGTACAGCCTTGTAACAAACTCCTAACAAATCACTAGCTGGCATTTTAACAAACACTTGCCGTGCCAGAACATTGAGAACATGTATCACAACCTTGCTAATTGTTTTAATTCTCCTAATTACAACCATTCATCCAGGACAACACTGTAATTCAATTCATAATGTAATCCTTGTACTTGTTGTGCTTTCTCCCTTGAATCTGGCGCGAACTCCTTCTATGGTTCATGTCGCCATTGGCCATTGAGTCTCCTATGCATACACCTGATCCTTTTGCAACAAGTTGTCAGGGGGAATGGTTCACCTGACGTTTTCTTTGTGGGCTTTGACAAAACTTTTTCAAGCATTTTCCACTTCATCTTCAAACTATGGCTAGTTGTGCCAATGTAAACTTAAAAGATTGTTTTGTTTCAGTAGCAGCATTCCTGCCACAATGATGCCTGGTGGACTTGTGTTTGTGCATTCATCTGAAGATATATATTTTTTTTTTAATGCCCCATAACATGACATGTTGATACAAAAGTTCGTGTTCTTACTATGCATTGGTTCCTAAATAATGTAGATGATGTTGAGATCAGTTCTCTATTTTTCAAGTATTATTTTATTTTTTTGTTGAATTGATTTTTTCTTTTTAGTAAAGTGGATAAACCATAAATTTATTAAAAAATATTACAGAAAAAACTAAGTGCTTCTTTTTGGCATTCATTCTAGTTATAATAAAACGTAGTATATTCAAATCATGATTATTTGCTATATTGCTACTGTATTAGGTTTTCTTTCGATATATTTATATGAATGAATTTTCTGTTTTTGATCTCTTCAATTAATCATATGATATATATATTGGTTCTCTTGATTTTGTAGATTTTATCATGATTCAATTCAATAATGGTTTACTCTACAACATGCCCGTATGTTAATGCCAACCAATCTCAAAGTAAGGTTGTGGATCTCACCCAATGTGCATCTCTCTTGCTGTCCTATCTCCTCAATTGATTGGAAAGGAGTTTTTTTTTTCATAAAGAAAGTGAAGCTTGTCTCAATAGTCACAGCATAGAAAAGTCAGGTGCCTAACTGATACTCATGCTTTCTAACTATGGAGCACATCGCTGGTTAAGGTAGGCAAATGTTTGATCTTAGGCTCAGCTTGGGAGAGAGCTTTTGGTAACTTATTTCAAGTGAAAGCTTTCAGACAAATTTGCATAGGGAGACTGATTTTAATTTCACATTCTTCTGTTGGTAAGCTCAGTAAAGTTTATTGTCATTGTTTATAAAATGAAGATTTCAAATTTTCATCTCAAGTTTTAACAAAGGGGGTTTTCCTCTTTATGGCTTGGTAATCATAATATAATTCTTTCAATTTTTATATAATTCTTTTCATCCATGAAAGATGAGTTCTTGTTGTGGTTATTCAAATAGATTCTCATTAAAACTGATATTTGAGTTTTTTTTTATTTTTTTCCTTTTTGATAAGAAGAATAGACAGCCCGAAGGCCCTGCTAAACCATCAAGGGTGTGCACAAGCCTCGGTGGAGCAAGTGGGGGCGGGACCCGCGCACACATAGGCACTGGGACCACCCGCACACAACCATCTTTCACATCTCCCAGAAATGTGCCATCAGCCAAGAATCGAACTCTCTACACTCAGTAAAAAGCTCTATCGGCAATCTATATACCAATAGACCATTTGATCGTTGGCTTGTTGATACTATTTGTAGTAGTTTACCCTTTTATAACATTGCTTGGATTCATGTGGTGTATGTGGTGTTGATGAGGTTCACTTTCTGTTGCTGATGTAGCATTTTATATTCTAGATTGTTCGATTTCTGTTGCAAGCCATTGCTTCAACTATAATTGTTTGCTAGCCATTGCTTCAACTATAATTGTTTGCTCATTCATGAGGTACGCCATTCTAACTGGTTAGTCACCTTTTATCTCTTCATTTGATTCTAGTGAGAGTCCAGTATACAGGATCATAAGGTCAAAATTGACTAAGTGCCCTTGCATTTGTGGTTGTAGCTTTTATGGATTTACTCACAAATACTGGAGAGAGTGGTGATTCGAATATTTCCACCAAGATCTTTTTTTTTTAATATAGTCTTCAAAAATATTGCCCTGTCATTTATTTGATAAATTTTTTTTATTGTTGTTGAATGTTGATAAAAAAAAATTTTAAAGCTCTTAGCAGGAATATTAAACTCATTGAATTTAAGGTCATTAGTGATGTTATGTGGTTTGAAAATCCTAGATAATCACAAGGTTACATTTTTAGGGGACAAATAGATAGCAAAATATCTAAATTATATATTTTTATTATAATTTTATTTTGTCTTGTTATTTTTTTGGGTTGAGCACTAACCTTTGGTCATATTTCAATTTGAGCACTAATATTCAAAACGTATCAAAGTGAGGACTAACATTTAATTTTGTTACATCGGTAACACTATTGGGATTTTTCGGCGAGAATTCAGTGACTTGGATGCCGGACTCCAAGTCATCTTCAACCGTGAAGGCTGCCACATTAGTAATTTCTTCACATGTGCACTTCTCCTCCATATCAACTGCCACATCAGCCTTTTCACCCTCTGTTCTCATCATCTTTTTTCCCTTTTCTCCCCGACTTGCTAATATGGCAGCCTTCACGAGTGAAGATGACTTGGAGTCCGTTGTCCACATTACTGAATTCTTGCCGGAAAACCCCAACAACCTCAATGATGTAACCAAATTAGTATTCACTTTGATATATTTTGAATGTTGGTGCTCAAATTGAAATATGAACAAAGGTTAGTGCTCAATCAAGAAAATTACCCCCATAAATGACAAAAAAGTATAATTTTAAGTTTTAAATATTTGTTTTTTTATATGATTTGCTGGAAGTTATGATATATTCACCTTTCCATCATACCCTTTATATTTATTTATTTTAAATTTCAATCTATTTCTTTGTACAATAAAACAAAAATTAATATATAATTTGACGGGTCATTATATAAATTTAATCCAATATAAAATTTCTTCAAAGTTGTACACATTTTGCTTGTTTTGTTTGACTTGAAAATCATAAATACATAGCAAAACTACATAGATACAACATTATCTCTTATAGTAAAACACTACTTTGGTATATTAAAAAAAAATATATTAAAACTAATAATAGTCACATTCAATGCATGGATAAGAAAATGGAAATAATGTGAATGTTTCAGCTTGTTTGTTTGGAAATCTCCATCTCTGAATGATCACTTAATATTGACCTTTGTTGAGTTTGCTTGATAAGTCTTGTACTGTGAAATATAAGTTTAAATATGAAATTTAAATTATATAATATATAAAATACATTTCACAAATGTAACTTTCATTTATCTGATTTTTTCTAAATAATTTTCACCTTTTGTATTGATTTAAAAACTATTAGAAAAAAAAAATCTTCCGGTGATTGAAATTAAAAAAAAAATTTGCTTAATGGGACCACTCTTGCTAATACTATTATTGGCAAATACTTAACAATATCAAATAAATAAGCAAATAAATAAATAATTTAAAACCATTTAAAAAATTATTGTCATGCATGCTAATTCCACAAATGTTGCAGAGAAGATATTTTATAAATTCTGAAAAACTATAAAGAAAATAAAAGTAGAAAGTTTGGTGACTTTCCTTAAATAATAGTCAATTCAATTCTTGATAACATAGAAATTATTTAGATAGTGAGAATGATTTAACAAGAGTTTGCTTGGAAGCCACTCGGAAAGTTTATGGTGCTTCTTGATAAGCCTTCCAAGTTGTTAGACTTGAACATAATTTTAAATACAACATCTTTAAATACATTAATAAACAAAAATCCTGTTAATCCAATTTCTCTTTATTAATTTTATTTTTCATGTGAATTTTAAAATATTGAAATTGAAATTGAAATTGAGCTGAAATTTCATTGTATATATACTATTTTTTTACGATCAATTTAAAACATTAAAAATATCATAACTTCAACTAATCTTATTAGATACTACTCCCTCCGTTCTTTCTTATTTGTCAAATTTACCTATTTCATACCGATTAGAAAAAACTATTTGGAGTTAATTTGTAACATAAAATTCATAAAAATTATATTAACTTTTCAATATTATCTTCATTTAAAATATGCTTTGAAAAATATATAATTGAATAACTTGAATATAATTTATTAGAAGTTGTAGGAGATGAAAGGCAAATTTTAAAAAATAATATTTAATATTGTACAAAATTTTAAATTTACAAGTAAAAAAAACTATAAAATATGATAAATATAAAGAAACAGAGAGAGTATTTATTCAAATTATAAATTTAACTAATAATACTCAGTATTTATTAAATTTTCAATTATCTTATTTTTAGTTAATTTTTATTCTGGATAATAAAAGTATAAAACTGATAAATATCTCAAATCCTTTTAAAATTTTGAGTAAGATTGGATCCGGATCACACAGTAAACCAGCCGTTCGATGGTCTCGAGATTCGAATTGGTACACCAATCTCGATAACTACCTGATTCAGTTAACCATTCAAAACTAAACACGTGCCATCATCTCATTAGATCATGATGACCTTTGGATTCTCACAAGCCGTTGATCTTTCCAAGATTCAGCTATAAATATCGCCACCCGCCAACCCAATACCACTGTTTTAGGGTTTTCTTTTCTTTTGATTTCTCATTGATTTGATTTTTCCTTTTTCATCTCTTCGTCGATGATTTTTCCCTTTGTGAATTTTTCAAGGATGGAAATCCAGATGTTTTCTTGTGATTCCTTTCGTGATGATTTCGGTGTTTTTCGACGGATTCGTGAGATGATGATTTATATTTGATTGGGGATTCTTTGATTTTTTTTTATTCAAAGCGATGTCTTGGTATGAAGATCATGACGATGGTTTGTGATTCCAGCCTGTGTGTGGGTATTTACTCTCCAATTTTTGATAATTTTTCTTTGAAAACCTCATTGAAATAGGGATTTCTTGATATCTTCTTGGAAAGGATGCGGCGAGGATCCGGTTTCTTGTCTAAAAGATCAATTCTTTGAGGGTGAAGATCCAGATTGGTGATTTGTCATCAGTGCTTTGGTTTAATATCAAGGATCGGCAATAAGAAGGTATGAAAGTTTTGCTGCTGAATTATACTGGAAGATTGCAAGGAAGAGAAGAAGAAAATAGATTTAGATTTGTTGCGAGGATCTATTGTGTTCTTGGTGTAGAAACCGGTTTCATCTCCATCGATGAACAAGGCTGTGATGAAAAAGGTGATGTATATTTTGTAATATGACCTTTGCCATGATGGGTGCGCTCGCATGGCAGGTCGCCATATCCTTAATAAAAATTTCGTTTTTGTGGTTCTTGAGGGAGAGATCGCACGGGGATTTGATTTTTTTTAGTTCCCCCGGGCTCTCTCCCTCATCTTGTGTGCTTTTGTGTGTGTGTGTGTCTGCGCGCTCACGTCTTCACTGATTACGGCACTTCACCGATTATGCCATGATTATTATCGATTACTACCTTGCATCTCCCGCTCGGCAGGCCATGCATGTGATCTGTGTCTCACCATCAATATCTCTCATTGTAATCGCAGGTAAAAGCTTCTACCCTACATCTACGTCTGTTTCTACATTGTTCATGATGAATTTCTTTTTTTTTTTTTTACCAACTTATCCATACCAAAATTACTCATTCACATCCAAGTCACATTACTTTAATTTTGCTCCCTAACGCTTACAATCATGCTATCGTTTGTGCTGTCTAACGCTCATGATCAAACTTTTGTTTATAAAGCAATATGTTAGGCCGAATTTGTTCTATTTGTATTTGTGTTCAGAGTAATGCTCAGTCAAGAAACGATATTATTTCATTAATTTGTTGTCTAAAGTTAATGTCAATTGTTTGGTATACATTGCAAAATTTGAAGTTGTTATAGATTTTCTTGAAGTTCAAAAGGGCTAGCATGCTATAAGATATTATGGATGGTGAAGAGAGCTGGTTCTTGTTTGAGGAATGCTTGGCAAGAAGGATATGGTTTAATGTCCTGAATCACAGAGAAGGCCTTCCAAGTTGGTTAAGATCAGTTCTCAAGTTTTGCGTATTGTTTCACCTTTCTAGAAGTTGTCTTCACTATTGGCATCAAGAGTTTACCCAGCTAGGCCTTTCAAAGCAGCTGAGGAGGGCTTGAGTGACCTGGTTGTTCCTTTGTGGGCATTGACAAATTTTTTTTAATTGTCTTCCATTTCATTTTCAAACTATGGCTAGCTGTGCTAAAGTAAACTTGCTTAAAATATTGCTTTATTTTAGTAGCAGTATTTTTGTTGCTGGGTGGACTAGTGTGGTGTATTCTACTACAAATTTGTTTTTATGTCCCATAGCATGAGAGTAATATTGCTCATCATCAATCAAAAATAGTTTTACTATGCATTGGTTCCTAAATAGTGTAGATGTAGTTGAGATGAGTTCTCTATATTTTCTTCTACTCTGTATTTTATTTGTTTATTTTTGTTTATTAAGTTGTGTTAGGTGCTTGTTTTGGCATTCATTCTACTTAATCTTTCAATGGTATAATATATGTAGTATATTCAAATATCACGACTTAACTATATCTTCACCACCCATGATCTTCTATTGTCGTAGGAAAAAAAAAAAACACTAGCCCTCATTTCTGTTTCCTTCATGGTTGTGCCGCCAACAAGGACTAGTGGATCTTCTTTTCGAGAGTTTGTTCGCTTCTTTCAAGGTATGATCCTAGAGCTTTGTGCATAATATTAATGATTATTAATGCCGGTTGGCTCTAGATTTTTTTCTTTCTGAAACCCTAAAATTTGTTCTTATTTGTGATTCACCTTTAATCCTTAGATTTAGCCCTTGGGTTTGTTCCCAATTTGTGGTTTGAGGGAGTTTTGTTTCTCTTTTGATGTATGCACCTAAGCATAATCTTAGGATCTTTGACCGTGATGCTTTTATGGATTTAATCATGTCTCAAGGATGAGATTTTGCATGATATATTTGACGTAATGTGAAGTATAGTTGATTGAGGTATAATCTTTTGCCATGAGAAAGGAATTGTTAGGTGTTGTTTGGATCAGCTTATAGCTGACCCAAAAGCACTTATTTTATAAGTTAAGTGCTTATGAGATTTTATATTGTGTTTGGATGGGCTTTTTGAATAAGCTCAGTCGTGAAATAAGTCTCAAATCAGACTTATTTTTATAAAGTCGCCAAAGACTAGCTTATGGAAATAAAGTTCGTTTTTTGATAAAGCTATTTGGTTAAGTGCATTTACTAAAATGCCCTCAGTCAATCCAGTAAAAAGGTATTTTAGTAATTTTTTGCTGTAAAAGTAATTTTTAAATAAACATCCAAACATTTTCACAACTACAGAAGTGTTTCTGAAACTAATACATCCAAACAAAAAAGTATGCATAAGCACTTAACTTATTCTAAAAGTACTTTTTCCAAAAGTGTTTCTACAAAATTAAAAAAAAAATACTTTTTTTTAAAAGCCAATCCAAACAACCCCTTAGTTGATTTAATTTAATAGGTTTCAGATTTTCGTTTTTGACAATAGCAAAAATCCCTCTCTGATTTTAGAGATTTTAGAGGAAGAATTTGGAGGAGAGTAAAATATGAAAGTTGTTGATTTTGATGTTACCTAGATACCTGCAAAATTTCAGATTTATTGCATCTGTAATTTGTAAGATATAGCCTTTTTAGTATATTTGTCTCGAATGATATTTCTGTGCAGAACTTGAAGAATCATGGCCAATTTTGATGATCAGAGGGATTTAATTAGATAAGGTGAAAAATAAGAAAGCTGTTAATTTTTGAGTTGTCTGATTGCCAGTAAAATTTCATTACTTTTGGAGTTGTAGGTTGAGAGATATGCATATTTTAAAAGTACATGTTTGAATTATAAGCTGCAGAAATAGTTAGAGATTAAATTGAATGTTATAAATTTAGTAGTACTCTAAATTATGTGAATTTCGGCTATGTCATAGTGTTAGGTGTCTATTATTCCCAGAATTTTTAAATTTGTGATTTGGAAAAGTGTGAGTGAAGTTATGAAGGTTTTAGTACTCATTGATCATGTTGGAATTATTGATTTGGCTTTTAGAGTGGGTAATTGTTATTGTACCCTCACAATAATCAATATTTGGGAGTGTAGAATAATAGTTTGAATTTTTTGCATTTGTACCCTTCTAAAAATATTTTTGTTTAATATTATTGTTTGTTAGCTCGATTTGTTATTTGAAAGCTAAAAGGATCTTTTCCCAAATATAGGATATGCCAAAGGTGTAAGGTTTGAGAGTATTTTTGGGCGTTAATCAGGTAAGTATCCCACATATAAATTCTATTATATGTATATACTTGAAAATTCAAGTTTTGTGAACTTTTGGAATTTTTAAAGAAAATTACTGATTATTTTGACATATATATTTTGAATTATTTATTTATTATTATTTTTGGAATTACTTAAATTTTTGAAATTTTGAGTTAATGATATTTTATTTTGGATTAGAATTATCTGAAAGGTTTAAATATTTATTTTAAATTCGGATTATTTAATTTCTAAAGTTTTATATAATTTATCTAAATATGTATTACTCCAAATATGAATTTCAGATATGTCTTAGTTAATTTCTGATTAATAATTATTATTATTATTATTTTTAAATTATCTGTTCATGTTTGGATTCAAGTAACTAGTTTATTTTGCTATGATTAAATGGGATCATACGACTGATAAAAATTTTGTTTGGCAAATTATTCGTATTATGCCCAATGCGAATTATGTTAGTTTATTGTTTTGTGAATATGCCGTATTTTGACATAGAAACTAGTCCCCAATTAACTATGTAATAACCCTGTCACTGGGGGTTAAACACTGACCGTGTCGACACATATTTTGTTATAGAAACTATAGTTTCCCACCGCTTACCGTCGGTGAAGAATATCGGTCTTTGATAATTTTGGCTCGTGTCATCGAGGGTAAAAATATGGCTTTTGATAAATTGTCTCGAGTCACCGAGGGTAAATATATGAATTTTGTGATTTTGTTTTGGCAATAGTTATTTGGGGACCTATATGCTCAGTTTTAACATCTTTGTTTACTTGAAATAATTCTGATTTCTGATTTTTCTCATTTTGATAAATTATGATTTTGTGTAAATGATCCCAATATTTTTAGTGGGTGCTTCTTTGACACTGTCAAGCTCATAAATTTTGTTGATATTTTTCGGATCGGGAATGAGGTCGTGGCGAGATAGCTTAGCAAGGATCGTTGAGTCATCGCCGTTTTATTTAGCTTGTAATAAGTCCCGTGAAGGCCAAAGACGGTCAGTACACCTACAAGGCCGAAACCAAGTAGGCATACAAGGCCTCAAATCCTGATCCAAAACAGAACAACGAATCAAACTCAGTGGTTTGTAATAAAAATATAAACTTATTCAAATAAAACCTAGGCCCACAACAATCGGGACTTATTACAAGCTAAATAAAACGGCGATGACCCAACGATCCTTGCTAAGCTATCTGCCACTGACCTCTATTCCTGATCTGAGAAAAAATATCAACAAAATTTATGAGCTTGACAGCCCAGTAAACACCCACTAAAAATATTGGGATCACTTATACAAAATCATAAATTATCAAATTGCAAAATCACCAAAACAAAATTGTTTCACGTAAACATAGATGTCAAAAATTTAAGCATATAGGTCCCCCAAATAACTATTGCCAAAACAAAATCACAAAATTCATATATTTACCCTCGGTGACCCGAGACAAAATTTATCAAAAGCCATATTTTTACCCTCGAGCCAAAATTATCAAAGGCCGATATTCTTCACCGACGGCAAGCGGTGGGAAACTATAGTTTCTATAACAAAATACGTGTCGACACGGTCAGTGTTTAACCCCCAGTGACAGGGTTATTACATAGTTAATTGGGGACTAGTTTTTATGTTAAAATACGACATATTCACAAAACAATAAACTAACAAAATTCGCATTGGGCATAATACGAATAATTTGCCAAACAAAATTTTTATCAGTCAGTATGATCCCATTTTATCATAGCAAAATAAACCAGTTACTTGAATCCAACATGAACAGATAATTTAAAAAAATAAATAATAATAATTATTAATCAGAAATTAACTAAGACATATCTGAAATTCATATTTGGAATAATACATATTTAGATAAACTATACTAAAACTTTAGAAATTAAATAATCCGAATTTAAAATAAATATTTAAACCTTTCAGATAATTCTAATCCAAAATAAAATATCATTAACTCAAAATTTCAAATAATTTAAGTAATTCCAAAAATAATAATAAATAAATAATTCAAAATATATATGTCAAAATAATCAGTAATTTTTTTAAAAATTCCAAAAGTTCACAAAACTTGAATTTTCAAGTATATACATATAATAGAATTTATATATGGGATACTTACCTGATTAACGCCAAAAAAATACTCCCAAATCTTACACCTTTGGCATGTCCTATATTTGGGAAGAGATCATATTAGCTTTCAAATAACAAATCGAGGCTAACAAACAATAATATTAAATAAAAAGATTTTTAAGAAGGGTACAAATGCAAAAAGTTCAAACTATGATTCTACACTCCTAAAATATTGATTATTGTGAGGGTACAATTGTAATTACCCACTCTAAAAGTCAAATAAATAATTCCAACATGATCAATGAGTACTAAAACCCTCATAACTTCACTCACACTTTTCCAAATCACAAATTTCAAAATTTTAGGAATAATAGACACCTAACACTATAACATATCCGAAATTCACATAATTTAGAGTACTGCTCAATTTATAACATTCAATTGAATCTCTAACTATTTCTGTAACTTATAATTCAGACATATACTTTTAAAATATGCATATCTCTCAACCTACAAAAGTAATGAAATTTTACTGACAATTAGACAACTCAAAAATGAACAGCTTTCTTATTTTTCATCTTATCTAATTCAATCTCTCTGATCATCAAAATTGGCCATGATTCTTAGAGTTCTGCACAGAAATATCATCCGAGACAATTATACTAATAAGGCTATATCTCACAGACTACAGATGCAATAAATCTGAAATTTTTCAGGTATTTAGGTAACATCTTAATCTACAACTTTCATATTTTACTCTCCTCCAAATTCTTCCTCTAAGATCTCTAAAATCGGAGAAGGATTTCTGCTATTGTCAAAAACAAAAATCTGAAACCTATCAAATTAAATCAACTAACAATTCCTTTCTCATGGCAAAAGATTATACCTCAATCAACTATATTTCACATTACGTCAAATATATTATGCAAGATCTCATCCTTGAGACATAATTTAATCCATAAAAACATCATGATAAAGATCCTAAGAGTTTGCTTAGGTGCACACATCAAAAGAGAAACAAAACTCCTTCAAACTACAAACTAGGAACAAACCCTAGAAACCCAAGGGCTAAATTTAAGGATTAAAGGTGAATCACAAATAGGAACAAATTTTAGGGTTTCAAAATGAAAGAAATCTAGAACCAACCGGTATTAATAATCATTAATATTATTCATAAAGCTCTAGGATCCTACCTTGAAAGAAGCGAACAAACTCTCAAAAAGAAGATCCACTAGTCCTTGCCGGCGGCACCACCATGAAGGAAACGGAAATTAGGGCTAGGGTTGTTTTTTTTCCTACGACAATAGAAGATCATGGGTGGGGGAGATATAGTTAGGTCGTGATATTTGGTAACCGTAAGGATAAGAACAAGGGTTTTAAAATCTTATAAATCAATGGCTCTGATTGAAAAAGTTTGCATTGACGGCTAGGATCTAATATGAATGGGTGGTGGAGATATAGTTAGGTCGTAATATAGATAACTGTTCTAGTTTGCTATATTGATAGTGTGTTAAGTGTTTTTTTTTTTTTTTGATATATTTATATGAATGAATTTTGTGTTTTGGATCTCTTCAATTGACCATTTGTTATATTGGTTCTCTTGATTTAGCAGATGTCATCATGATTCATGATTCTATAAATTGTTTGTTAATGCTAACCAATCTCAAAGTAGGGTTGTGGATCTCACCCAATGTGCGTCTTTCTTGCTGTCTTATCTCCTCAAGGGATTGGAAAGGAGTTTTTTCTTTATAAAGCAAGTGAAGCCGGTCTCAATAGTCAACATAGCAAAGTTAGATGCCTGACTGATGTAGTGTGAAATTTAGCCGTGTGTGCTCCAGGCTTGTGCTTCTTGTAATCAAGAGTATGTTGCTAGTCTAGGGACGAGGCTAATATTTGATCTTAGCCTCGACTTGGGAGGAACTTCTTTTGGTTGTTCATTTCAAGTGAAAGCTTTTAAAAAATATATGCATTGGCTGATTGATTTTAATTGAAAATTCTTCTGTTGTGGTGAGGTCAATAAAGTTGATTATCATTTTTTTTTCAAAGAAAGGGGTTTTCCTAGTTATATCCTGGTAGTCAAAATATATTGTAGATGTGTTGGGTCTTCCAATTTTTTATGTAGTTCCTGTCCATGAATGAGGGATGAGTTCTTGCTGTGGTTAGTCAAATAGATTCTCATTGAAACTGCTATATGGGTCGAAGGCTGTTGTAGTCTTATTATTAGCTTGTTAATTCTGTTTGCTTGTTGTTTAGCCTATTATAAGATTGAATTGGATTTTCATTTGTTGTATATGGTGTCGTTTTGAAGTTCACTTTTGTATGCTGATGCAGCATTTTATATTCTTGATTGTTTGTTTTTGTTGCAGACCATTGCTTCCGCTATAATTGGGGTAATTTTTTTAGTGGGGTACCTTATTATGCCCGTGCTTCATTTTGAGCACTTTTTTTCAATTCGTATCAAAATGAGTATTTTAATTTAATTTGCTTTCACAGGGAGGGCACTGGAGCTATTCCGGTGATTAAATGCTGACGTGTCCATCGGAGATCTGACGTGGAATACTAATTTTCACTTGACTTGCACAAGCGGAAAGGCCACGTGGACAACTTATTCACACCACCAAAAGAAGGCCACGTGGACAAGCCCCTTCTTCTTCTTCTTCTTCTTCTTCTTCTTCTTCTGCTTCTTCTTCTCCCCAACAGTGTGGCGAGTCCATTTTTAGGGTTAGCGAGTTGCTCGTGAGCAAAAGAGTCGCTAGACTTGTGAGTCATGGAGGTCAGCTTTATTCTACTAGACATGGCGGTGCCGACGGAGTTTCTACAGGAGAAAGGACATA
The DNA here is from genome assembly GCF_009730915.1 of Dioscorea cayenensis subsp. rotundata. Classification (NCBI taxonomy): domain Eukaryota; kingdom Viridiplantae; phylum Streptophyta; class Magnoliopsida; order Dioscoreales; family Dioscoreaceae; genus Dioscorea; species Dioscorea cayenensis. The sequence goes on from NC_052482.1 coordinate 1,688,293, forward strand.
TATAGATGTTGAGCTCGGTATTGACACCACCACCAAAGCTGGAGCTGGATTTTTTTTGCCTTTCTGGTCATTTGGCTTCTTATCAGACACTCTGAAGATGTCTTTTTAGCATTTTAAAGAGGAAGGAGAGGACGCGGAGGAGCTGGGTATGGAAAGGATGGAGGGGCGTTATCAGAGGGTGGTGGTAGTGGTGGGGGATGGGAGGAGAGAATGTGAAGAGGAAGAAGAACACCGTCGGAGAAGAGCTCATTCGTGGTGAGAAGGTTGGGTTCCGACATAGAAGGGTTGTTTACCATCTATAACTCAAACTCACAAGAGGAACAATACTCCTTGCTTTTCCTCCATGTGTTTTGCCTTTCTTCTTCTAAACTACAGTCCATCAACAAGATGAAGATGAAAATCAATGAAGATGAGAAGATGAAGACTTGTGTGTGTGTGTGTGTGAAATAATGGAGAAGATGAAGAGGAATTAATGAAGGGTTGGAAGGATGAAATATATGGAAAATGAGGGGGTGGTTGAGAACTTGAGAATATGGCAAGCTTTTAGAAGAAAGAGAGAGACACATATGCCTCTCGTAACTTGGTTTCAGTGGTAATTGTGTTTTTTTTTTTTTTTTTGAGAACTTTGGTTGGAGTCATGGTTATGGCAAACAAGTCTTGGTGGTGGAGAAAGGATATCTCCCGCTTTCTCGGGGAAGAAGAAGAAGGGAACTCGCTTTCTTTCTGCGAATGTAAAAGAAGGAGAAGAAGTAGAAGGGGAGAAGAAGGGGCTGGTGTCCACGTGGCATTCTTTTGATGACGTGGATAAGTTGTCCACGTAGCCTTTCCACGTGGGCAAGTCAAGTGGAAATTAGGATTCCACGTCATATATCCGGTGGACACGTCAGCATTTAATCACCGGAATTGCCCCAGTGCGCTCCCTGTGAAAGCAAATTAAAATAAAATACTCATTTTGATACGAATTGAAAAAAGGTGTTCAAAATGAAGCATGAGCATAATAAGGTACCCCACCAAAAAAATTACCCGCTATAATTGTTTGTTTTGTTCATGAAGCATGGCATTTTAACTGGTTAGTAACCTTTTCTTTTTATTAGGCATAGTGAGAGTCCAATATACAGGATCTTAAGCTCAAAATTGGCAGAGCGCTCTTGCATTTGTGGTTGTAGCTTTTATTAATTTACTCACAAATGCTGGAGAGGATGGTGGTTCAAATCCACCAAGATCCTTTTTTTTTTTGTCATATAGATCTTTAAGAATATTGCCCTGTCATTTATTTGTTTTTTTTTCTTTTTTTTGAGTTATGTTGTTTGATTTGTAGTACTGTTGAATGTTGGTAAAAAAGTCTAAAAGCTTTTAGAAGGAATAAATATCAAGAGGACAATCGCGTATTGGCTGTTGTTTTGAGGTTTGTAAAACAAATTTTTAGCAATGTTGTATAGTTTGCAGTCTAACGCTCATAGTCAAACATTTGTTTATAAAGCAATGTTTAGGCCTAATTTATTCTATTGGAGTTCATGCGAATGCCTAGTCAAGAAACAATATTATTTCATGAATTTGCTCTCTGAGGTTAATGTAAATTTCTTTGTACTTCTATTTTACTGTTTGTTATGGAGAACATAAATATATCTATCTTGTATAGAAGGTTTGTAAAATTTGAAGTTGTTATAGACTTTCTTGAAGTTCAGAAGGGGAAGCAAACTATAAGATATTGTAGATGGTGAAGAGAGCTGGTTCTTGTTTGAAGAATGCTTGCCATGAAGAATATGGTTTGTGTGTCCTGAACCACTGATGACCTCAAGCTGGATAAGATCAGTTGTCAAGATTTGCATCTTGTTTTAACTTTATGGAAATTTTTCTTCTCATTTACCATCAAAGGTTAATCTGGCCAGTTTTTTCAAAGCAGCTGAGGGCAGGGCATGGTTCACCTGGCGTTTTCTTTGTGGGTGTTGACGAAACTTTTTTCAAGCATCTTCCATTTCATCTTCAAACCATGGCTAATTGTGCCAATGTAAAATTAAAAGGTTTCTTTGTTCCAGTAGCAGCATTCTTGCCGCCTGGTGGACTAGTGTTTGTGCATTCAACTGAAGATTTTTTTTTTATGCCCCATAACATGACATGTTTTCTATCGGGAGTCAAAAGTGTTCTTACTATGCATTGGTTCCTAAATAGTGTTGATGATATTGAGATTAGTTTTCTATTTTTTAAGTGTTACACAAAAACCATGTAATTTAGTTGGACTAAGTGCTTCTTTTTGTCATTCATTCTAGTTGTAATAAAACGTAGTATAATCAAAAATGTTGTAGTTTGCTATATTGCTACTGTATTAGGTTTTCTTTTTATATATTTATATAATTATATGAATGAAATGTGTTTTTAATCTCTTTTCAATTGACCATTTGTTATATACTGGATCTCTTGATTTTGCAGATTTTATCATGATTCAATTCAATAATGGTTGACTCCACAACATGCCCGTATGTTAATGCCAATCAATCTCAAAAGTAGAGTTGTGGATCTTACCCATTGTGCATCTCTCTTGCCGTCCCTATCTCCTTAAGGGATTGGAAAGGAGTTTGTTCTTTCTAAAGAAAGTGAAGCTTGTCTCAATAGTCACAACATAGATAAGTCAAGGTGCCTGTTTGATCTTAGGTTCATTTTGGGAGAGAACTTCTTTTGGTAAGTCATTTTGGGGGGACTGATTTAAATTTCACATTCTTCTGTTGGTAAGCTCAATAAAGTTTATTGGCATTATTTATCTAGTGAAGATTTCAAATTTTCATCTCAAGTTTGAACAAGGCAGTTTTCCTCGTTATGGCTTGGTAATCATAATATAATTCTTCCCATGTTTATATAATTCTTTTCCATCCATTAAAGATGAGTTCTTGTTGTGGTTATCCAAATAGATTCTAATTAAAACTGATATCTGAGTTGTGGGCTCTAGTCTTATTATTAGCTTGTTGATGCTATTTGTAGTTTACCCAAATAACATTGTTTGGGTTTTCATTTGATGTATATGGTGTCGATGTTCGCTTTCTATTGCTGATGCAGCATTTTATATTCTTGATTGTTTGATTTCTGTTGCAGGCCAGTGCTTCAACTATAATTGTTTGCTCATTCATGAGGCCCGCCCGCCATTCTAACTAGTTAGTCACCTTTGTCTCTTCATTTGGTTTTAGTGAGAGTCCATCAGGATCTTAAGCTCAAAATTGGCAAAGTGCTCTTGCATTTATGTATAGTTGCATTCATGACAAAGAGTTATATTGTAACTATACATATATATATATATATATATTATATATATATTAAGCTCAAATTATTTGTGTTCAATGGAGCATATGCACTGTATTTACTATAATTGTGGTGTGTATTGCTACTTGGTTTAAAATGCAGGGTTGGATAATTATAAATGAAATTATTTGCAATGAATGATGTTTGTCCCTTGATTGTGATAGATCTTCTGTATGACTTAACCTGGTCTTATATGTTGATCATGGTCTTATGGTATGAATGAGTATTTTCGAAATATCTGTTGTGTTTTCCATAAAACATTTGCTAGTATGGCTTCAAACATGTTTTGTTTTGTTTTGTTTTCTCTATATCTGGATATGGTATTAATCTTCTTGGTGTCATCTTGAGTACTTCTCTTGTGCAATCAATGGTGGTTATTGAACTTCATTTATATATATATATATATATATATATATATATGAATCTTATCATTTGATTGATGACTAAGATTAAAGGTTATGTAAAGAAAATGAAAGTTGAAAGTTTTGGGACTCTCCCTAATTAATACATTAAATCATTAACCATAAAGAAATTATTGAGATGGTTAGAATGTTTTAACAAGAGTTTGCTTGGAAATCTCCATTTGGAAAGTTTTATTGGATTAGAATATAATTTTAAATATAACATTTTCAAATACATTAATAAATGAAACTACCTTTACTTGAATTTCTCTTTATTAATTTTATTCTTTTATGTTAATTTTAAAACATTAAAATTAAAAATGAACTGAAATTTTATTACATGCATAACTAGCTCCTCTTTTTAAGATCAATTAGAAACATTGAGAATATCATAATTTCAATTCATCTCATTAGATACTACTATTTATTAATGTTATAATTTTAACTAATAATATATTTATTTAAATTTCAATTTAGATATCCACTATCAAATTAATTTAAACGATTACTCCGATTCTTTCTACTTATCTTATTTTAAATAGGTTTATATTACTTTTTTATTTATCTATTTAAAAAAATCATAGGGCATTCAATATATTTTTTAAAAATTTATATTTAATATATCGGTACAACTTCTAATAAATTATATTCAAATATTTTTTTTAAATAATATATTTTAAATAAAAATAATTTTGAAAAATTAATATAATTTTAAAAAATTAATATAATTTTTTTATAAAATCTAAATTGCCAAAAAAAAGAAGACAAATTTTTTTACCGGATGAGTATTTAATGATTCGGGATAAAACTGATAAATATCTCAAATCCTTTTAAAATTTGAGTAAAATTGGTTTTGGATCACATACAAAACTCAGCCGTTCGATGGTCTCGAGATTCGAATTTAGAGGATCGTGCGGCAGCTCACGGTTTGGTACACCAATCCCGATAACTAACCTCATTAAGTTAACCATTCAAATCTAAACACGTGTCATTATCTCATTCAATCGTGACAGCCTTTGGACTCTCACAAGCCGTTGATCTTTCCAAGATTCAACTATAAATACCACCACCCGCCAATCACAACAGCCCCTGTTCTAGGGGTTTTCTTTCTTTCGATCTCTTTTGGATTTGATTTCCTTTTCCTTTCTTCGTCGATGGTTTCCTTCCTTGAAATTTTTCAAGGATGGAGATCCAGATGTTTTCTTGTGATTCCTTTCGGTGATCCAGCTTTCGATGTTTCTCGTTTTATTGGTACGATTTTTAATTTGATGAGAAATTTTGTAAATTTTCGGAAAATTATATGTGATTGTGGGTTCTTTGATGTTTTATTCAGAGGGAATTTTGAAGATTCAGATGTTTTCTTGTGATTCCTCTCGGGGATTGTGATTGTGGCTTTCGATGTTTTGTTTGATTGGGGATTCTTTGATTTTCTTATTCAAAGCGATGTCTTGAGGATCAATCCCTTTCCTGAATTGATTTCTTTGGTATGAAGATCAAGACGATGGTTTGTGATTCCAGTTTCTGTCTTTTTTATTTACTCTCCGATTTTTGATGATTTTTCTTTGAAAACCTCATCGAAATAGGGATTTCTTGGTATCTTGTTGAAAGGATGCGACGAGGATCCGGTTTCTTCTCTAAAAGATCATAGCTTGTGATTCCGATTGGGGATTTGTTTAATAGCAAGGATCGTCAACAAGAAGGTAAGGTAAGGAGTTGTTTTGTATTTCGTTTTAATATGGTTTTAGTTACGGTTGGTGTATTTTTATATATATATGTTTTTATTGATCTCAGATCTATTGTAGAAATCTTGTAGGATTGATTATCCAGCCGCCAATGAAAGTTTTTCATGTCTGAATTATACTGGAAGATCGCAAAGAAGGGAAGAAGAAAATAGATTTATATTTGTTGCGAGGATCTATTGTGTTCTTGGTGTATATGTAGAAACCGGTTTCATCTCCATCCAAGAAAAAGATCAGCTGAAGGCAGTGAAAAAGGTGATGTATAATTATGTAATATGACCTTTGCCATGATGGGTGCGCTCGCATGGCAGGTCGCTAAAATCCTTAATAAAATTTTTCGTTTTTGTGGTTCTTGAGGGGGAGATCGCACGGGGATTTGATCTAGTTCCCCGGGTTCTCCCCTCATCTTTGTGTGTGTGCTTTGTCATTTGTGTGTGTGTGTGTGTGTCTGCGTGCTCACGTCTTCACCGATTATGGCATTTCACTGATTATGCCACGATTATTATCGACATACCTTGCATCTCCTGCCTCAGCAGGCCATGCATGTGATCTATGTCTCACCATCAATGTCTCCCTCATCGTAATCGCAGGTAAAAAGCTTCTACCATGCATCTACGCCTGTTTCTACATTGTTCATGATGAATTTTTTTTTACCATCCACACATACTGACCAGAATTACTCATTCACATCCTAGTCACATTACTTTAAGCCTGCTGACTAAGGCTCAAAATCATGCGTTTGTTTATTTCTGTCTAATGCTCACAATCATGGTTCCATTTGTTGCTGTCTAACATTCACGATCAAACTTTTGTTTATAAAGTAATATGGAGGCCTAATTCACATTACTTTAATCCTGCCGCCTAGCGCTCACAATCATGTGTTTGTTTATTGCTGTCTAATGCTCACAACCATGCTTTCGATTGTTGCTGTCTAACACTCACAATCAAACTTTTGTTTATAAAGCAATATGTAGGCCTAATTTGTTCTATTTGTATTCATACGAATACTCAGTCAAGAACAATAAATTTTATAGCAAGTTTAGTTTTTGTTTGTTATACATGGTGGAAAGGCAAATGTACCTATACTGCACAGCAGGTTTGTAAAATTTGAAGTTATTATAGATTTTCTTGAAGTTCAGAAGCGCAAGTATGCTATCAAATATTGTGGATGGTGAAGAGAGCTGGTTCTTGTTTGAAGAATGCTTGGCAAGAAGGATATGGTTTAATGTCCTGAATCACAGCTAAGGCCTTTCAAGTTGGTTAGGATCATTTGTCAAGTTTTGCATCTTGTTACACCTTTCTGGAAGTCATCTTTACATTTGGCATCAAGAGTTTTACCCAGCTAGGCTTTTCCAAAGTAGCTGAGGAGGCCTTAAGTGACCGGGTTGTTCCTTTGTGGGCATTGACAAGTTTTTCAAGTATCTTCCACGTCATTCAAACTATGGCATTGATATGGCTATCATATAACTCTTGTGCTCAAATTAATGAATTTCAACTAGTGTGGAATATATACCAGTTCTCAACATCTGATGTGCTAAAGTAAACTTTCTTAAAAGATTGCTTTATTTCAGTAGCAACATTTTTAATGCCTAGTGGACTAGTGTGGTGAATTCTAATGCAAATTTGTTTTATGCCCCATAACATGGCAGTATTATTGTTCATCATCAATCAAAAGTGGTCTTACTATGTGTTGGTTCCTAAATAGTGTAGATGTAGTCAAGACGAGCTCTGTATTTTTTGTGTTATACAAAACTATATTTACTTCTGCTCTGTATTTTATTTATTTATTTTTGTTTATTAAGTTGCGCTAGTGAACCTGTCAATGTTATAATAAATGTAGTATATTCAAATCATAATTAACTGTTGTAGTTTGCTATATTGATACTGTGTTAGGTTTTTTTTTTATGTGTTTATATGAATGAATTTTTGTGATTTTGATCTCTTCAATTAACCATTTGTTATATTGGTTCTCTTGATTTAGCAGATGTCATCATGATTCAATAAGCTTTGGAGGAACTTCTTTTGATTGCTTATTTCAAGTGAAATCTTTTCATTCATATATGCATTGGGTGATTGATTTGAATTGAACATTCTTCTGTTGTGGTAAGCTCAATAAAATTGATTATGATTGTTTATCAAGTGAATGGGATTTTCACTTGATAAGCAAAATATATTGTAGATGTGTTGGACCTTTCCAAATTTTGATACAGTTCTTTTCCATGAGCGAGGGATGAGTTCTTGCTGTGGTTATTCAAATAGATTCTCAATGTATCTGCTATATGGGCCGAGGGCTGTAGTCTTATTATTAGCTTGTTGATTCTGTTTGCTTGTTGTTTAGCCTTTTATAACATTGAACTGGATTTTCATTTGCTGTATACGGTATCGTTTAGAAGTTCACTTTTGGATGCTGATGCATGTTTTTGATTGTATGATTCCTATTGCAGACCATGGCTTCAGCTATAATTGTTTGCTCTGTTCATGAAGCAGCGCCACTTTAACCTGGTTAGTCACCTTTTCTCTTCATTAGGCATATAGAGGATCTTAAGCTCAAAATTGGTAGAGTGCTCTTGCATTTGTGGTTGTAGTTTATATTAATTTACTCACAAATGCTGGAGAAGGTGGTGGTTCTGAATCCACCAAGATCCACTTTTTTTCTTTTTAATGTCATATAGGTTTTCAAGAATATTACCCTGTCATTTATTTGATATGTTTTATTGTTTGCTTTGTATTACTGTTGAAACTTGAATGTTGGGCAAAAAAATTCTAATAGCTCTTAGATGGAATATTAAGAGGACTCATTGAATTTTAAGGTCTTTATCAATGTTAAGTAGTTTGAAAATCCTAGGATCATAAGGTTATATCTTTATAGGACAAACATAGTTAGCAAAATAAACTTCCTAGGAGAAACCTAACAAGTTGATGCACAAGTTTGTCTTATAAAAACAAATTCAAACATTGAAAAGCCAAAACTCAACACAAAACTGTTAAATGATATGCTGGGAAGTTATGATATGTTCATCTTTCCATTACACCCTTTACTTTTATTTATTTTCTTTTGTATTCTCTGTTTAGAAAACAGAAAACATGCTTTTTACTAGTTTGTATCTTGTAATCTCATCTGTGTAAAGGTGAGGAGTTAATATATGTGCTTGCACAGGGAATTTAATTTTTGTGTTAATCGATCAAGAGGTGGTTTTGTGTGTGTTATGTAAATTTTGTTGTCATGTAATTTTAGGAATTTTACTCATGTATGCGTCCGTCTGGAACAAAATGTACTCCATTCATTTTCTAATAAATTGTTATTTTTTAGCAAAAATTCTTGCCAACTACTTGTTGTTTTACAATACTAATAAAATGTTTTTTCTTCAATTTTTGTGTAATAATTGTTGTGTAATATTCTAAGTTATTCTAATGTTTTATAAGTGACTTTCTTTTTTAATATATTAAGTAATGTTGCCCACAAGTCTGCACTAGGTGATGCTATAAATTTAATTTTAAAGTGAAAAGTATAATTATTTTCAAATGAGAGGTAATAGACTCTTATAATCAATTTTCTTCCTAAATTTCTTGAGATTTATTAGATTTTTTTAATCTTTGTGCAACATTTTAATAAGTAGAATGGAGAGAGTACATATATAAAATTGACTTTCTTTTTGCAAATAGAATTTTGCTTTTAATTAAAATTAATGCCTGATTAGCTCCAGATGGTCTCCTTTTGAACTCCATCAAAAACTTCATTTCATTCTTCATGCACACTAATTGAAACTTAATATATGATTTGAAGGGTCATATATTAATATAAAAACTCTTCAAATTTTTAGAATTTGATTGCTTTTGTTAGACTTGAAAATTAAAAAAAAAAAATGTTTTTGGGCAAAACCACTTTATTAAAATATATTAAAACAATTATTCACAATCAATGTATGAATAATAAGAAAAGGAAAATAACATGATTGTTTCAGCTTGTTTATTTGGAAACCTCTACCTTTGAATGATCTTTGAAGATTAAAAAAAGAAAGAAAATGAAACTTGTAAGTTTGGAGACTTTATTTTAAAAAGTAACAGTCAATTTAATCTCAAAAATTTAGAAACTATTGAGACATTGAGAATGTTTTAATAAGAATTTGCTTGGAAAGTTTATCGTAATTAAGTCTTTACATATATATATATATATATATATATATATAAAGACTTGATTACGAAGTCTAAGGCAAGTTCAGTTCCCGCTGGGGAGTTCTAAGGTCAAGGTTAGCTGTGGGAGCCTTCGTTCACAGACGACAGTCATGAGAGCCTCCTAGTTTCCTTTCTATTCAACTAAATTCATTCGGAAAAGGTTGGGAATGAAGTGCTTGATTTAGGTTTTCATATTCACAGTAATTTGGATGGGTGGGTGTGAAATGATTATTTTAGCGAAAAATTATTGGGGGTTTTGGGCCTTCATTTGGGATATGTCAATTAATTAAAAGATATAAACTATCCACACAAAGCATGTACATGATTTGAAGATAAACATCTTACGGATAGAATATGATGCGATATGCTAATCAATTAAAAACTTATCAAATGTCCTCTTAATATAAAGTTTAGAAAAATAGATTTGGGTGGGTATGATTATTTTAGTGAAAAATTATTTGGAATTTTAGGCCTTTACGTGATAGGATATGTCAATTAATTAAAAGATATCAATTATCCACCCAGCATGACATAATTGAAGACAAATATCTTAGAGATAGAATATGATGTGACATGTTAATCAATTTAAACTTACCAAATGTCCTCCCAATATAAAGTTTAGAAAAAAAAAATTTTGAGGATAGAATTAAGAGTAAGTATGTATATTTTAAAATAAATTTAATTAATGAAAATCCAGTAATCCAATATCTCTTTATTAATGTTATTCTTATATTTATATATTAATCTCAAAACATCATTTTTTTTTAAACGAAACTGAAATTTCATTATATATATATATATATATATATATATATATGACTAATCTCTCTAAAAAAACATTAGATAACGTTTAGAACAGAACATCATAACGTCAAATCATCCCATTAGATAATACTTATTAATATTATAATCTTAATTATTTACAATATTTATTTAATATTCAATTTAAATATCCAATTAGATAATTTTAATATCATAACTAATTTAAACAATTATCCTATTTTTTTGTTTCTTAATGATTCGGGATAAAATTAATAAATATCTAAAATCCTTCTGAATTTTGATTTCGGATCACAAAGTCTGATCCGATTCCTTATCGGATCCGGATCACATAGAAAACCAGCCGTTCGATGGCCTCGTGATTTGAATACAAAGAACAACGAGGAACGCTCGCCGTTTGATATACACCAGTCTCTAGTCTTTATTAAGTAACCTAATTTTTTTGACCACTCACAACTAAAACACGTGTCATCATCTTATTTGATCATGATAGCTTTCAGGCTCTCACAAGCCGTTGATCTTTCCGAAATTCAGCTATAAATATCACTACCCGCCATCACCAATTTGTTTTCATTTCTAGGGTTTTCTTTTTCTCTTTGATCTCGAACCTCTAATTTGATTTCCTTTTTTCCTCTCTTCGTCGATGGTTTCCTATCTGTGAATTTTTCAAGGATGGAGATCCAGATGTTTTCTTGTGATTCCTTTCGGTGGTCCAGCTTTCGGTGTTTTTCGACGGATCTTTGATTTCTTGGTTTTTCGATGTATTGGTGAGATGATGATTTATATTTGATTGGGGATTCTTTGATTTCTTATTCAAAGCGATGTCTTGAGGATCCATCCTTTTCCTGAATTGATTTCTTGGTATGAAGATCAATACGATGGTTTGTGATTCCAGTCTGTCTTTTTTTTTTTTGGATTTACTCTCTGATTTTTGATGATTTTTTGATTTTTTTTGAATATCTCATCGGAACAGGGATTCTTGATCTTTTCTTTAGTAGGATGCGACGAGGATTTGGGCTCTTTCGTAAAAAGATTGATTTTTTTCGAGGACGGAGATCCATATGGATAGCTTTGCGATTCGTGATTTGTCAACCTTGTTTTTTATCCGACTTAAGATGGAAAGTTTACTTAATATCAAGGATGTCAACAAGAAGGTAAGGAGTTGATTTATATTTCGTCCTAATTCTTTAATGGTATTGATCTCGGTTGATATAATTTTGTTTTTTTGCTTAGATCTGTTAATGAAATCGTTCCTTATTGATTATCCAGCATTGAAAGTTTTGCTGTATTGGGAGATCGCGAGGAAGGGAAGAAGAACAGATGTATTTAGATTTGTTGATTGTTTGGGTAGTTTTCAAGCGGATGTATTGCGTTCTTGGTGTATATATAGAAGCTGGTTTCATCTCCATCCAAGAACAGTGAAAAAGGTGATGTATATTTTGTAATATGACCTTTGCCATGATGGGTGCGCTCGCATGGCAGGTCGCCATATCCTTAATAAAAGTTTCCTTTTTTGGGGTTCTTGAGGGGAGATCGCACGGGATTTGATTTGATTTTTAGTTCCCCGGGTTCTCCCCTCATCTTGTGTGCTTCCTCTTTTCTTTTTCTGTTTTTGTGTGTCTGTGTGCGCGCGCTCATGTCTTCACCTATTACGGCGCTTCATCGATCATGGCGCTTCACTGATTACGGCACTTCACCTATTACGGCACGATTATTACCTATATCTCATCATAGTTGCAGGTAAAAACTTCAATTTTTTCTACATTGTTTAAGATGAATTTTTTTACCATCATCCCATATTTACAGAATGCTAAATTCACATCCCTGCCACATTGCTTTTAGTTGTGCCGTCTTTCTGTCTGCTTATAGTCAAAAATTTTTGTTTATAAATAAATATTTATGCCCAAATTGTGTGCTGTGTTAATTTGTTCTGTGAGTCTGCTCAACCAAGAAACGATATTAGTTCTTGAATTTGTTGTTTGAAGTTAATGTTGATTTCTTTGGTCTTCTATTTCATTATTTGTTAAATATGCAGAAAGGCAAATATACCTATCTTGTATAGAAAATTTGTAAAATTTGAAGTGTTATAGATTTGTTTGAAGTTCAGAAGGGCAAGCATGCTACAAGTTATTGTGGATGGTGAAGAGAGCTGGTTCTTGTTTGAAGAATGCTTGGCGTGAAGAATATGGTTTAAATGTCCTGAATTACGGATAACGTCTTCAAGCTTGTTAAGCTCAGTTGTCAAGATTTGCATCTTGTTTCAACTTTGTGGCATTTGTCTTCACTTTTGGCATCAAGAGTTTACTGGGCTAGTCTTTTCAAAGTAGCTGAGGGGGGCATGGTTCCCATGGCCTTTCCTTTATGGGCGTTGACAAGTTTTTTCAAGCATCTTCCACTTCATTTTCAAACTATGGCTAGCTGTGCCAATGTAAACTTATTTAAAAGATTGTTTTGTTTCAGTAGCTGCCTGGTGGACTCGCGTTGGTGCATTCTGCTGCAAATTTGTTTTTATGTCCCATGACATGATTCATCTATCAGGAGTCAAAAGTGTTCTTACTATGCATTGGTACCTAAGTAGTTGAGATGAGTACTCCATTTTATACAAAACCGTATTTTTTTCTCTGTTCTTTTCTTTTTTTTTTTAAATAGTTGAGCTAAGTGCTTCTTTTTAGCATTTATTCTAGTTGGAATTATGTAGTATATTCAAATCATAACTGTTGTAGTTTGCTATAATGCTACTACGTTAGGTTTTTTTTTTCCTTGCATGTTATTTATATGAATGAAATTTGTGTTTTTGTTCTCAATTAACTGTTTATTATATATTGGTTCTCTTGATTATGCAGACTTTCTTGTGATTCAATGTTATAGCGGTTGACTCCATAACATGCCCCTTATGTTAATGTCAACCAATGTCAAGTAGGGTTGTTGATCACCCAGTGCCCATTGCGTGTGACACTTGATCACTTCCTTTCAATCAAGTCAGGTGATAACACATTTCTCTTGCTGTCCTATCCCCTAGGGGATAGGAAAGGAGTTTTTTCTTTATAAAGCAAGTGAATCTTGTCTCAGTGGTCAGGAGCATTGATATATCTGTGCCTGACTGACATAGCTGAGAAAGCTCGTTGCTGGTCAAAGAAAGGCAAATATTTGATCTTAGGCTCTGCTTGGGAGGGTGTTTCTTTTGGGGATTGATTTAGATTTAATTTTCTTCTGATGGGGTAAGCTCAATAAAGTTGATTATCATTTTTATCAACTGAAGGTTTCAAACTTTTATCTCAAGTTTGAACGTGGGGATATTCGAGTTATAACCTAGTAATCATAACATATTTTAGATGTGTTGGATCTTCTAATCTTTAATTTGTTTCCATGCCATGAAGGATGAGTTCTTGTTAATTAGATGCTTATTTAAACTGCTACCTTGCTCTAGTCTTTTTATTAGCTTGTTTTACTGTTTACTAGCTGTTAAGCCTTCTATAACATTGATTGGATTTTTATTTGTTGTATATGCTGTTGTTTAGATGTTTACTTCCTTGTGCTGATGCAGAATTGTTTTGATTTGTGTGCTGATGCAGAATTGTTTGATTTTGTTGGAGGCCATTGCCTTTAGTTTTTAATTGTTTGCTCTATTCATGACACACGCCACTTTAACTGCTTGGTCACCTTATCTCTTCATTAGATTTGGTGAGAGTCAAACAATCACTGGTTAGCCAATTGCTTGTTACCAATCAGTGCACGGGCAAAATACAAGGTCAAATCCTTTTGTTATTGTTCATGCATTGTTATGGGTTCATGTATTATTTACTAGGTTCGGGTGGGTCCTTTGTGGGATGTGGTGTATCTCTTCTCTTGAGGGTTGTATGGTAGGAGAGTTTTCAAATCATCTATGATGTACCCCGGGTTGTTAAGTCATCATAATTGATGCACTTTTGTACTTGCATGTCTCTTGATGGCATCTGTAGTTTTCGTCAAAATAAATATATATATATATATATATAGTGAGAATCCAGTTTGCAGGATCTTAAGCTCAAAATTGGTAGAGTGCTCTTGTATTTGTGGTTGTAGCTTTTATTAATTTACTCACAAATGCTGGAGAGGGTGGTGGTTCGAATCCACCAAGATCCGCCTTCTTGTCATATTGGCCCTCAAGAATATTGCCTTGCCATTTATTTGATTATTTTTTTTTGGAGTTATATTTGTTGCTTTGTATCACTGTTGAATGCTGGTAAAAAATTCTAAAAGCTCTAATGTATAGATAGCAAAATAAACCCCATTGAATTTAAGACCTTTAGCAATGTTATGTAGTTTGAAAATCCTATGACTCTCATGTGTTTGAAAATCGTTGGAGTCATAAGGTTATATCTTTATGATACAAATAGCTAGTGAATTAAACTTTGAAGGAAAAACCTAACAAATAACATGTTACCTGATTATTTCTTTATCAATCATTATATGATTGTGAAAGGGTTTGTTTTTGCATGCAATTTCTTTCTTTTCCACTTGAGTCCTTATTTAAGTGTTGGGATACAAACTTTCAAAGTTTAGTTGGAACTCTGGCAATTTAGTCATCAAGCTATTCAATATAATAATTTACTGATTACTAATTTGCATCACAGCCACGCAAGGCCAGGCGGGCGTGTAATCTATGTCTCATCATCAATGCCTCTCATCCTGATCACAGGTAAAAACTTATACCCTGCATCTACACCTGTTTGTACATTGTTCATGATGAATTTTTTGTTACCATCATCACGTACATACCAGAATTATGCATTCATATTCCAGTCACATTAATTTAGTCCTGCCGCCTAGCGCCCACAATCATGCTTTTGTTTATTGCTGTCTAATGCTCACGATCAAACTTTTATTTATAAAGCAATATTTTGGCCTAATTTGTTCTGTTTGTATTCATACAAATACTCAGTCAAGAAACAATATTATTTCACTAATTTGTTGTCTGAAGTTAATGTCAATTTCTTTGTAATTTTATTTTATTGTTTGTTGTACATGGAGAAAGGCAAATATACCTATATTGTATAGCAAGCTTGTATAATTTGAAGTTATTGTAGATTTTCTTGAAGTTTAGTAGGCCAAGCATGCTATATGATATTGTGGATGATGAAGAGAGCGGGTTCTTGTTTGAAGAATGCTTGGCATGAAGGATATGGTCTAATGCCCTGAATCACAGAGAGGGCCTTTCAAGTTGGTTAAGATTAGTTGTCAAGTTTTGCGTCTTGTTTCACCTTTCTGTTAGTTGTCTTCACATTTGGCGCATCAAGAGTTTACCCAGTGAGGAGGGCTTAAGTGACCTGGTCGCTCCTTTATGGCCATTGACGAATTTTTCATGTATCTTCCACTTCAGTCTAAAACTATGGGTAGTTGTGCTAAATTAAACTTTAAAAATTGCTTTCTTTCAGTAGCAGCAATTTTGGTGCTTGGTGGACTAGTGTGATGCATTCTACTGTAAATTTGTTTTATGCCCCATAATATGATAGTAATATCGCTGGTCATCAGTCAAAAGTGGTCTTACTATGCATTGGTTCTAAATAGTGTAGATGTGGTTGAGATTAGTTCTCTATTTTTTTAAGTATTATACAAAACTATATTTTCTTCTTCCATTTTTTTTTTTTTTAAATTAAGTTGTGCTAGGTGCTTGTTTTTGGCATTCATTCCACCGAATCTTTCAATGTTATAATAAATTTAGTATATTCAAATCATTATGATCTGTTGTAGTTTGCTATATTAATACTGTGTCAAGTGATATATTTATGTGAATGAATTATGTGTTTTAATCTCTTCAAAACAACCATTTGTTATATTTGTTTTGCAGATGTCATCATGATTCAATTAACCCTTTGTTAATGCCAGCCAATCTCAAAAGTAGGGTTGTGGATCTCACCCAAAGGGCATCTCTCTTGCTGTCGTATCTCCTCAAGGGATTAGAAAAGAGTTTTATAAAGCATAGCAAAGTTAGGTGCCTGATTGACGTAGTGTGAATTTGAGCAGCGCGTGCTCTGTGCTCGTGCTTCTTCTAATCAGGAGCATGTCGCTAGTCCAGGGCAGGCAAATATTTGATCTTATGCTCAGCTTGGTAGGAACTTCTTTTGGTTGTTTATTTCAAGTGAAATCTTTTCCGACATGTATGCATTTGTTGATTGCTTTGAATTGAACATTCTTCTGTTGTGGTAAGCTCAATGAAGTTGGTTATGATGTTTATTAAGTGAAGGGGCTTTTCCTAGCCATAGCTTGATAATCAAAATATATTGTAGATGTGTTGGATCTTCCAATTTTTGACATAGTTCCTTTCCATGAATGGGGGATGCGTTCTTGCTGTGGCTATTCAAATAGATTGTCATTGAAACTGCTATCTGTGCTGAAGTCTGTAGTCTTATTATTAGCTTGTTGATTCTGTTTGCTTGTTTATCTTTTTATAAGATTGATTTGGATTTTCATTTGCTGTATACGGTGTCATTTAGAAGTTCATTTTCTGGTGCCGATGCAGCAATTTATATTCTTGATTGTTTGATTTCTGTTGCAGGCCTTTGCTTCAGCTATAATTGTTTGCTCTGTCCATGAAGCACGCTACTTTAACTGGTTAGTCACATTTTCTCTCCGTTAGGCATAGTAAGAGTCCAATATACAGGAACTTAAACTCAAAATTGGCAGAGTGCTCTTGCATTTGTGGTTGTAGCTTTTATAAGTTTACTCACAAATGTTGGAGAGGGTGGTGGTTCAAATCCACCAAGATCCTTTTTTTTTAATGTCATATAGGTCTTCAAGGTTATTGCCTTGTCATTTATTTTGGTATATTGTTTTTGAGTTATATTGTTTGCTTTGTATAAGTGTTGAAACTTGAATGTTGTAAAAAATTCTAATAGCTCTGAGAATGGATATTAAGAGGATAATCTGGTATTGGGCTGTTGTTTTTTGAGATTTGTAAAACAAATTTTAAACTCATTGAATTTAAGGCCTTTATCAATGTTATGTGGTTTGAAAATCCTAGGAGTCATAAGGCTATATCTTTATAGGACAAACATAGTTAGCAAAATAAACCTAGCAAGCTGATGCACAGTTTGTCTTATAAAACAAATTTAAACATTGAAAAGCCAAAACTCGACACAAAACTGTTAAATGATGTGCTGGCAAGTTTTGATATGTTCATCTTTATTGGGTGTTAAACTATCTCATTATAGTATTCTTTATGTGGGTTAGCTTGACTTTTTGCATTTGAATGTTTCTTTCAATTTTCTTCTTTGGTTTTTGATATCCTTGAAAGTTATTCTCAAATATAATATAGAGTATTCAGAGGAAAGTCGTTCGATTTGGAATTTGGAGCTTTTGGGTGTTAATTAGGTAAGTACACATTATATTATATATCCTGAAAATTTTAGATTTCTGAACTTTTAAAAGGTCCAAGAGAAAAGAAATTATGCAATTATTACAATTATTATTGATACCTTGGACATCTGATATATAATTATTTAAAAATTATTATTATTATTATTATTTATTTATTTATTTTATGTTGAAATTTTTACGCAAAATGATGTAGCTTTTTAATGTATTATTTTTTTTATTTATTTAATTATGTATTATTTGAATACATTGTTAAATATTATGTTTTGAAATAATTGGATATATTTTTATTGAAAATGGGATCATCTAAATATCTGGATTTCGACTTTATCAAACGTTTTGGACATGAAATATTTTGACACAGTATTCATAGTTCCCAAATTAATTTTGCAATAGCCCTGGGGTTAAACACTGATCGTGTCGACATGTACTTTGATATAGAAACTATAGTTTTCAACCATTTTCTGTCGGTGAAGAATAACGGCCTCTGACAATTCTAGCTTGGGTCACCGAGGATAAACATATGAATTCTGTTATTTTGTTTTGGCAATAGTTGTTTGTTAAAATAAATTTGATTTTTAATTTTTGATTTTGATAAATTATGATTTTTTGTCTATGATCCCTATATTCTTAGTGGGTGTTTACTGGGCTGTCAAACTCATGAATGCTGTTGATATCTTTTTTCAGATCAGGAGTAGAGTTAAGTGGCGGATAGCTTAGCGGGGTCGTTAGGCAATCACGGAATAATTAGCATGTAATAAATCTCATTTATTGTGGACTTACGTTTTATTTGAATATGTTTGTATTGTTTTTGCAAAACACTAAATCGGTTTCTTTGTTCAGTTTTGGATCAGGTTTTTGAGGCTTTGTATGTATACTTAGTTCTAGTCATTTAGGTGTACGACTGTTGTCAGCATCTCTGGTCCATTGAGTCGGCTTCAGGCCATGACAAAGCAAATGATCAACTTCCTCTTGTTAACTCATATTTTATATTTTCAGGATTTTTTTTTAATTTTTAACCCAATTAAAAAAAAACTTGTTATGGTTAATTTTACAGCATGTGCGTTACATGTCATTGTTAAATCATTTTAATTTTTTTTTGAAGTTCCTACCCATTCTATGTGGCTTTTTTTCCTTGATTTTTATATAGGTGATCTATTTTTATTTATTTATTTATTACAATTAAAAATGGTTACATATAAAGAGTTGAGTTTTACAAAATATATATATATATATATATATTTGTGCCCTCAATTTGTACGAACTGATAGGAGATCTGATATCAATAAATAACATGATCATTAATTATAAGTGTTTTTATTTACTATATATGCTTTTATTTAGTATGCTTTAACATTTTTATAACTTATTTATTATTTATTTTATTTTGATAAGACATTGGATGTCTTGTGCGTTTTTATGCAGTAAACATGAGGGAACTCACCGTTCAGGTGTTGGCGACAAATTAAAGTAAGAGATATAAAACTTATTACATGAACGGTAGTGGGATGGGTGAAATGAAAAATTAAATAGTTCGAGTTCACATTTTTGATTTGGGGTGCAAAATTTAGACGGTCCCGTAATTATAAATTAAATTAAAAATTAGACAACTACTAGATAACACAATAATTTATCACTTTTTGGTGGTATATGGGTTAGCACCGCTTGAAAACCATGTATACGTGTGTAGTATTATAGAGTATTGTTCATGTATTGTTAAGTATATTGGAATCAAATATTATTTAATTTGGTCAAATATCATAAACTAGGTCTCCTGTGTGATGAACTCTATTCTCCATTTTTTTTAAGAGTTGTACAGGGGAGTATATACTATTATAGCTAGGGTGATAGTTTTTGATATATTATTTTAAATACATGTGGCAGTGTATTAATCAGTTTATCTATCCTTGATAGTAAATTTTAAAGGAGTCATTAAGTCATTATAATTTGTGTATTTCCACATCTACTTATCCCTTTAACATTTTTAGGTAGAGAACACTTATCGCTTTATGAAATTGCTCAACGTCTAGGAAATCTACACATTTTTCTTAAGTTCAAGTTCAGCATGCATCTAGGCTCATGAAACTGGTCAACGTCTGTCTATATTCCTTGGTATTCATCTTCGCCAATAAATGAGATGGTGGGATGAAAGAATAGATAAACCGTTTTGCTCATGAATGCTAGACTCTATGCATGTTGGGTCAATTTCCACATCTATACATATTATTAAAGTAGATGTATAATCTACTCCCAGAGTTATTCAAGAAACAAATTTATATTTTTTTATTATATTTAATTTTTTATTTATATCACTTGTGATATTAGTAATTGAAAACTTTAATTGCACTTATTTATTTGTGCATTAAATATCGAAAAACTTTTGAAATTTAAGATATATAACAAGTTTCATTGTTGGAGTTGTTTTAATTATATTATTTTTTATACATAATATTACCTCAAAATTCCTCCCAATTTTAAAAACTTCGATGCAAAACCAGAGAAAATGCGTAGTTTATGATAAAAAGATGCTTGATATGCAACATCAGTTATGCAAAACAAATGTTTAGAGGTGACAAGCTTGCATTTCATTATATGCATTTGTATCTATGGAAATGCAATGGTCAGAGGTATTTGGTTCATTATATTAATGATGACATTGTTGTTTCACAATGGGATTTTGCGTGAGTTCAAAACAAATGTTGCATTACCAATGATCAAGTGATTTATTGGCAGTCTGATCCTTATTAGAATCTTTCGCAAGTGGTGAAAGTTCAAATCATGGGTAAAGCCACATTTCTGAGAGTCAGTAATGGTTGTGTGCGACTGGTTCCAGCGCCAATATATGTATAGGCCTTACCCTCATTTGTTCCGTCGAGGTTTTTTGCACACCGTTACTTTTCTTAGTGGCTTAGCCGTTCATTTTAGTGAAAAAACAAATGTTGTATTGAAAGCTTCCTGAATCATTGTGGATGTGTCATTAAAATAAGAATGATTGTCTACGTTCTTCATCTAATCAAGTACATTGAACAAAATCATTAGTGAATATGTATAAGAAAAATGAAATTTCTTGACACATTCACTTAAAAGTGTTTTGTTATGCATGATCATGTATATATACATTGATCTCTTAATAAAATAAAAACAATGATAAACTAAAAGAGACCTGTTATTTTGACAAAACTTTATAGAAAATAAAATCCAAATAAAATAAAATGATTAAATATTTGACCTTTTGGTCGTATATCTCGTCTTGCCAGTAAATTGAACTTGTATGGCTGTTTTGGGATAATGGAATCCATTGAGGCTGTGTGAAAAGAACATAGGAGTTTATGTTGATGCTGAGATGAAGATGAAACACAATCTCAGTCCTTGACCAAGTGCTTGATGAAATTCCAGCTCACAGATCCTGGAGAGCAAAAGAGTTTGATGAAATGCCCTTCAGATTGCTGGACATCTGAGAAGAGAAATATAAGGCATTTAGTGGAGAGACTTTTCAAAAGAGTTAAACAGCCAATGAGCATCTTGCTCTTCAGTACCTTTTATAATAAAAAAAGTAACAGATAAAACACAGACATCACTATCATCCCATTGGAAACTGGATACGCATGACCAGCTATTGGTCACACCACTCCACTAAAGCTATACTGATTGGCTAGGAACAGACAACAAGAGATACACCCACACTAATGCTTTCTCTCATAACACACCATACACACTCAGGCAACACACTAATACCCATACATGACCTTTCCCGTTTATGACAAGTGCCATGCTGTCCACCATCCTTCACCCTGATCCGGCCAACCAACGCCTGCACCAACCATGTCTTCAATCACCATCAACAGTTTACTTGATTTATATTCAATAACTAAATATGAACATGAGACAATATATCTCATGAATCACTTAAATGACAATATTTATGAGATATATTGTCTCATAAATGCTCCTGCTATTCTATTGCATTCTGAGATTGAACTAAGGCCCAAAAGTTTGCAATCTTTGTTGCAACTCTTTTTAAATGGAGCTTGCTTGTTGCAGTGTTCCAGTGTTCCCAGCTGTTGCTTTAACTACCCAGGCTGAAATGAAATCTGAGGCATTTGAAGTGTTTCATCAATGCTATCCATTTGAAGTGCAGATACAACTGTTGGAAGAATGACAGTCCCACTTCGGCTATTGTAAAGAAACAAAATGGGTATAAATAAAGATAAAAGGGTTAAGCCATTAAGCCCACCCATTGTTGTTAATCTAATTAATCACCTCCCTAATGGGCCCACTAGCACTTATTAAATTCTAACAACAACTACCCTGGCTGAGATGCAATCTGCAGTTGAAACGAATTCCCTCAAGACATTTGAAGTGTTTCATCCATGATATCCATCAAATTATTCATTTAAGTATAAAAGCACTAACTTTTTTTTCCACCATAACTGCATTGCTCCTCAAGATTAAATTTGACAACAAATACATTCCTTAGATTATCCCCCACCAACAACATCAGTCCAAAGCTTCTAAAACAAATAAATAATCCAATAAGTACCATAGCAAACTAAAAGACAAAATCAGAAAAGGGAAAGCAAAGAGAAAATCAGCTCAGCCATAAAAACCTAAACAATAAATAAATTTAATACCACAAATTGAGAAAAGTCAGCTTAGCCATAAAAACAAAAGACATTCCATGGACACAACGATGCATAGAATTTAAAAAAAAAAAATAGTTTACCAGTTAATATAGAAAATGCATGAAATACATCAAAAGAAAAACAAAAGAACTAAGATATATATGATGAGGCTTCAAAATGCTGATCCATATAAAAATCTGTAAGTTGGTAACAAGTTACAACTGATAATCTTAACATGTTATGTCTTTGTAGTCTTTCTTTCTGTTAGTAAGCGCCTTTCAAATTCATTTATCTTTTAAATAATTGCAATATTCACAAAATAGTTTCACACTGCAGCATTTGCTGGACCTCTGAAATTATTTTTTTCTGCACCAGCATTATCTTTATTAGTGTCTGGATGGAGCTTCTTTGGAAACTACAAAACAATAAGAATTAGTGAAAGGTATACACAGGATAAATAAAGTGAAGAGGCAAATTAAAGCTCTCATATATTACTTGAGCAACAGTGAGATCAACCATAAACACAAACAAAGATGTACAAACAATGATTAAAATTTTGCATTGTAAAATATCAAAATAGAAAAATTCCGCCACAATAACTTAAATTAATGAAAAGCAGACTTCCAACAGAACTTTACTAATATAATAAGCTTTCTTTATCCCGAATGCTTCTGCATTCTTGCTGATGGCAGGTGACTTAATTAAAAGCTTTGAACAACGAATTGAGACTTCAGAGTGGGCTTGGCTTTTCTTGTAAATGAAAAGGGTCCGTATTTACGTCACACCCCTTGAAAATGATTAAAATTATTCACCTCACCATCATTTGATCAATTTTTTTTTAAATAATAGACGACAATCACTTTTTTTTTTAATATAAATAATACTGAACAATGCTAAAGCCGGATGTATAGTGTATATATGTATAGTATAAGAATACCCTTTGATCAATTAGTTTTTATGTTAGTTAGTACTTAAATCCAAAAAAAAAAAAAAGCTGTACACCAAATTATAACATTATTTTATTTAGCTTTGGCTTAATTTGCTCTTTTTATTGTAGAGGTCATACTCCAAGTTTAGATTTGAGTCTCACTTTTTTATCTATATCTTTTCTATTGTACTTGTGTATGTGTATATATATATGTACATATATCTTGCCTATTGTACTTGTATATGTGTATATATATGTACGTACCTATGTTTGATACAATTTCATGTTTAGTAGGGGCTTGTTTCTTTTTTTGGCTGGATGCTATATACATCTATCACAACAGACAGGTGCGACATAAATATATATAGTGTTTGGATTCAAAAGTAGAAAGGAAAGTAAGAGGAAGGAAGGGGAGGGAAAAGAAATGTTCAACTCTTGTTTGGATAGACAAATTTTATGGAGGGAAAGGAAATGAGAGATTTTGTTTAACCATGTTTGGTTAAAGAAGGGAAGCGAAAGTAAAAGCTATATAATAATATGATTTACCAATTATACTCTTATTATTAAGTAAAAAATTACTTATTCCTACTTAAACACATACATTATAAATATCTCAAATAAATTCACACTTTAAATAGATTTTTTAAATAAATACTAAAATTATTACAATTATCATTATTATTTTAATTTTGATTTTATTCTTTAATTTTGCCCCATCTCAAATACCACCATTTATTTTTCTTTTGAAAATTGATAAGAGTACAAGTGTACGTGTCGATCGAGTAATAATAGTGTGAATAAAATAGAGTGTTGGTCCACGGGGAGAGTACTAGTAATGACTCTAAGCCCGAAAAATAACCTAACATAGTGTTTGGATTCAAAAGTCGAAGGGAAAGTAAGGGGAGGGAAGGGGAGGGAAAGGGAGGGAAAGGAAAGGATGGGTTCAACCCTCGTTTGGATAGACAAATTTTATGGAGGGAAAAGAAAGGAGAGTTCTCTAATAAACCTTGTTTGGTTACGGAAGGGAAATGAAAGAAAAAGATATATAATAATATGATTTACCAATTATACCCTTATTATTAAATAAAAATTACTTATTTCTATTTAAACACATGCATTATGAATATCTCGAATAAATTCACACTTTAAGTAGATTTTTTTAATAAATATTAAAATTATTATTTTGATTTTGATTTTTATATTTTATAATAAAACACAATTGCATTAATGTCTAATCACATAATTTATAAAAGAAAATAAATTATGTGGAGATTTGAAGCACAAATAAACTATTGTCTATCATATAACCATATAATATTTGCATAAAGAAGACAAAAACAAAGTCTAACATAAAAGTGAAACCAAAATATATATTTCCCAAACATCAAATTTTTTAAATACAAACAAATTATTAGTCATCAGAATCTATAGTTGAAAGAACAATATACCTTTTGAATAGCACGTTATCCTATGTAGCACCACGCATGAACAATTAGTCATGCCGATGCAAAGTAGCTTCTAACTATTCTTAGAATAGTTCCTCTCTCGATTATGCATCACCAAATTACTTAATTAGGATTTAAAGACCAATTCCTCCTACAATTCTATATGGATCATCACAAGATCACTTTATCATTTTGTTAATAAACCTATTTTAATATTTTAATTCATAGTATAATAATCATGTTGAATTAGATAATTATTAGTTTTTTTTCTCACTCAAAAGAAAATTTTAATTTTATTTGTACTTCGAATAAAATTTGGATAGTAATAGAATTATATTAAGAATAGAATTCTATTAAGGTAAATTATTCTAATGATGAATTGAGAAATAAAAAATACAATATAAACAAATAGATAAAAAAATAAGCAAACAAAAAAGAAATACATAAAAACAAATATTGTGATGGGTGTCATGTGAATACTTGATTAAAATAAAATTAGATTGAAAAAAGTGAAAGAAAAAACTTATGAAGTGGTGTTATGTAATTAATTTAAAAAAATTAAGGGTAATAAGGTCTTTTAAAAAATTTTAAAATCTTTACGAGGTTCTCCCTCCCCCGGCACCCCAAATCGGGGGGCCAGGAAAAGGGGGGTTTCGGAGGGTTTTGGAGGATCAGAGTTAACCCTTCATTTTCCTTCGTTAAATTAAAAATACCAACCCAAACGAGGGAAGGGCCGACTCTGACCCTCCAAAACCCTCGCTTTACTTTACGTTCTCTCGCCGGCCCTCAATCCAAACATAGCATAAATGAATGAATGTTGTGTAGTGTGTGAACAAGAGAATACGGGAAATAATAGGATAGAAGTCAAGGAAGAAAGCGATGTCACTGGGCATAGTATTCCTATAGGGCTATGAAGTATAGGACAAAGGTTGTCTAAACATGCAATTCTATTTGAACTGAAAGATTTTCAGAAATATACTCAACCCCGATTTCTCAGGAGAAGAGTAATTGAATAGGTACAGAGTTGATGCAAATATCCACACAATCGCATTAACACTCTGTGAAACCTTATTGTGGGCCAATGACAATCTCTTAAGTAGATAATCTTCCCTCACAGAAAAAGATTATCCCTAATCCGAATACAGAATAAAAATGTGATTTCTCCTAAAATCCACTCCACATGATTGCAAAAGACACGGAGTTTATCACTAACCCACTCGGAAGGATTGCGGGAGATAAACTCTAACCAGAGATGTACCCACTATCCTCTCGAATTGCGGCAAATCTATGCTAGGTGGGAATTTCTTCTCATCACGTAGCAATACCAAATATGATAGCTATAACTTTCACCTCGTTAGTAACCAAGCATTCAATCACACAATTAGACTTAAATATATGAGATTGCAATTAAGAAAACAATCAAAGCATTAAAGATCTAACAACCAATGTCAAAATATAAACTCTAGAGTTCAACTATGCCCAAAAATCTACAAATTAGCCCTCCATTAATAGAACACAAGCATTCAAGGTACAAATAATAGGGGGAAACATGAAGAACATGAAAACCCCATTCTCAATTGCGTCGGTGAAGAATTGCCGAAAACCCCAAAATGAGCTTCCACGCATGCTGCCAAGGTGAGCTTGACGGCTACGATCTTCAATTCTCTTGAATGTTGAGCCAATCCCCCTTGAAATTACTCCTTAGGTGCTAGATATTAGTCTCTTATCTTCCCTAACTTCGCCTCCAAGAATCGGCCCAAAAAAAAAAGATAATCACCTAAAAATCCTTATCATGCCTATTTATACCCGAGTGCTTACGGGTTGCTTACAGGAGTAAGGACGTGGCAGTGAGGGAGTTGGAGAACATAGTCACGAGCCTTACGGGACCACTTACGATCGTAAGTCACGGCCGTAAAGTCTTCTGTTTGTGTTATGGTCTAACTTATTACCATAAGCGTTGGACCGTAAACTTCACTGTGTTAATGCTTCTTGAGACTGCCCTTATGAGCGTATGCTATGGTATTAAACTCCTCTAGATGGTCCTCATGGGCATCCTTACGTACGTAAGCCGTGCCCGTGAGGTCCTCTGCCTTAGCTCTGAATCCCACTTTACGGTCATAAACATGCGTGCAAGGTCTTCTGGAATTGACTTACGGCAGTAAAGTTGGCTGTAAGCTGTTAGTAAGCCATATAGTTTTGCCTTGTCCTTGTATAAGTGATGCCGAGAAAGCTCCAACTTCATCGTTTGAGGTTTGAAATGCTTCTTTTGGCGCTCTCTTGTCTTAGAGTGATGTCATAAGCTTGTTAAATCGAAACACACTAGATTTAGCATCGAATTCCATAAAATGATTCTAATACATGCCGGATGATTGTACAAATTGGTGTAAAATACATTTATGTTCTACACTCAATAGAAATATATCATATATTATTGTCTTGTATAGAAAAAAAATGTTGCTATTTACATCATCACAATGGACTAATGCTTGATTAGGTCTACTAAAATATAAAATAATTAAATTAACATAAAAGAGAAAAAGAAATACATAAAAACATGGATATGACATGGGTGTTATGTGAATACTTGATTAAAATTAAATTAGATTGAAAAAAAGTGAAAGAAAAAAACTTATAAAGTGACGTCATATAATTAATTTAAAAAAATTAAGGGTATTAAGGTCTTTTAAAATATTTTAAAATTTCTAAGAGATTCTCTCTCCAGGCACCCCTAAATTGGAAAAAAAGTGAGATTTCGGAGGGTTTAAGTTAATCTTTCCCTTTCTCTTTGTTACATTAAAAATATCTATCCAAACGAGGGAAGGGCGCACTCTGACCCTCCAAAATCCTCTCTTTGCTTTACTTTTTCTCATCGTGCCCTTAATCAAAACATAGCTTTAGGCCCTAACTTATATCCATGTTTAGCATGCAACTCATATGCATGCTTAGTGGCATCTAATCCAGCATTTTTTAATTTACTATTATTATTTTTTTGTTGATTTGGGATGAATAATAAAAATTTATTGTCCAAATCAATGTCAACGGATTCTTTGTGGTAAAAAGCCATGGGAAGAATAATAGTATTATAATTGTTAGAGTTTGTGACCCAAATTCTATATTTGTAATCGAGTCTTTATGATTTGCCATGTGAGTAAACCTGTCTTTAACCAAACTAAAGATATATTAAAATTCTAATTTTAAATTAGTTTAGGTAAGATTAGTTAATTTAAATAATAGTAGGATTTTATGGTCTATAACTCTACAGAAAGGACCATGGGATGCCAAGTAGTTAGTAGAATACCAACAAGAGTCTTGGGTAGCAATGTAGTCATCATTGTGTGTGATAAACACCGTTAAATAAGCTACTCTTTTGTACTCTATCTTCAATATAGTAGATCTCTCATCCTCTCCCCATGATTTTTTCCTATTTTGGGTTTCCACTTATATCTGTGTGTTTTTTTCCCTCTTGTTTTATTTTTGGCCTATTATCATTTGTTTTTATCCTTAACAAAAATATGATGAACAAACTATATATGTGTCAAGGTTAGAAATGTAATTATGAGATAAAACCTTTTGCTCCTCTTGGGGAAAGGATGAGAGATCTACTATATTGAAGAGCAGTCTGCTTAACGGTGTTCTTCACATACAATGCCTCTTGTTGGTGTTCTACTTATAACTTGGCACCCCATGTGCTTTTTATAGAGTTATAGACCATAAAATCCTATGTCATTTAAATTAACTAATCCTATTTAAATTAATTTAAAATTAGAATATTAATATATCTTTAGTTTGATTAAAGATAGGATTGCTCACATGACGAATCATAAAGGTTCATAACTCGATTACAATTAGAATTCGGGCCACAAACTCTAACAATAATTAGGTGGATTTTAAAATAAAAATAGATAAGTTACAAATATTATTAAATTTTTTTTGGAAAAATAGAAAATACAAATTAAAAATAAATCCAATTAAAATTAAGGATACCAAATAAATTTGAAAGGCCAAAAAAAAGTCTTATTTTTACGATTAAATTTGTTCTCTACCAGATTACTCATGGTATGCTATTCGCATGTTAAAAAAAGACTTTATCTCATCGGGACCTTAGCTTTGGCAAGCTTCAAATATTCAAAATTATAATTCAAATTGAAAAATGAGATATTAATTTCGAAGATATTTTTTTTACAAATAAATTATAATGGATAGTTTTGATCATTTTTAAGATTTGACAAAGGTGACTTAGAGTTGTCTGTTTAAAATTAATGTGGATGGAAATTTATATGTGATATATTCTGAATTTAATAAACAAAAAGTATTCCGTGTTTTGAGAAGATATTCAAATCTACCAGCAATGTAAACTTAATATATATATATATATATATATTCCAGAAACCAAAAATTTAACAATTTAATCTGATGCTGTGGACCCATCAATTGTGGTCATATGAGGCTCAGTATTTGTGATTGATTAAAGACTTTGATCATTCTTTTAATAATTTTTATATCAATTTAATTTTATCAACATCTTGAAGGTAAATTATTTTAAAATATCCTTTATTGATAAGATTTTGCAAGAAACTTACCTCAATTTTTCTTTTTCTTTTTTTTTAAAAAAAACCTCAATTTCATGTTCCAATGGCACATTAGGGTTTTGTATGTTGATGACCAACAATCATCGGGTAATTTTATTCTGTCTGTACCTAAGTATGTACTTATTTCACTTTGAGCACCTTATTTCAATTTGTATCAATTTGAGCCTCGCAATTTGATTTCCTTACAGCGGGAGGCACTGAGATGATTCGGTGAGGGTTTCTTGATGTGTCCACCGAATCCGGTAGTGGATTTTATTTTTTTCCGTGTCGGATGAAGATGTGGCATTACCAGCTGGATGACTTATCCGAGTGGCGGCCCTTGTTGCCACGGAGGATGCCACATCAGCCTCTTCTCTCTCACTCTCCTCCTTTCCCATTCCTTGCCCGTTAGCTTTGCCATAGAGAAAGCCAGCCGTTCCCCTCCCCCTTTGTCGTTTTGCCCCTTCCCCTTGCTTTGCTCGCCAGCCATCCGTCGGGGTCGTCATCTTTGCCTTAGAGAACGCCAGCCATCTTAACGCCAGTCACACGCTTTGCCTCCTCGTTTTGGCCCCTCCAGAGGCTTGGAGAACGCGAATTAACCAGCCGTCCACCATATACCAGATGAAATCCTCTTCCGAACTCTTCAAGATTTTGGAGGACTTTAGATAGTTACAATGTTACTTGAATTTATTATTTGAGTACATTATATTTAGATCATTTTTGTATAGAAATTCATGCAGTGAATTAGTTGCTTCATCTTCACTGTTATTTTTGTATAGAAACTACAGGTTATTTGCTTTCGAAATTGTTTGTAATAATTTTTTTTGTTGCTATTAATGAAATTTAATTTTGTGTTAATTGGATGGATGATACAGCAGAAACTTTGATAATGTTTGAATTTCAATTTAACTAATGTGTTGTCTTATCATAATCTGTATTAGCTGAATTGAGTCAGCAGTTGTTTAAATATCAATGAATTCAACATGATATTCAAGCCATTTATATCAATACCAAGTTTGTATTTCCTGCATCTTTTTAACAATTACCATTTATAACGATAAGCATTTTTCTAATGAACAAATGACCCTGAGAACTCGATATAAAAATATTGGGATCAAAATTTGCAGTTTTCATTCATATTATGTTAAGTATTCTTGGAGACAAAAATATATATGTTTACAATATCATAATAGCGATAGCTTTGTCAATAGAAACTAAGCACATCTATTAGTAGCTTTTACATTGTCAAAATGCCACTAATATGTCAAAACAATCTAATAAGATTATGAGATCGCTCTTGACTAGTATTTCTGCACTGGTGCAAACTTTCCAATACCGGGAGGAACCCATTCTTTTTTTCTCTTTTTCATTGGAGGTCCCGCTTGAGTTCTGTATCACCGCATGCCGACATGCTTAAACATGAGTTGCAATTACATTTCTTCCTATTATAGAAAAAAACAAACATAAACAACATCCTTAGTTAAATTAAATTGCATCACAATGACAATTGAATACTCATTAGCGAATAATATGAAGTTTGCATAGAAGCATATTAAGTAAGCTCATTTAAGTATACTTACTATTAGTTTACCTAATCGTATTGCATAGACATTTCCTAAACATACTATGACCTTCTAAAATTCTATTTCTTAGAACTCTTTGTACTGAATTATTAACAAACATATAGTGTAACAAAAGTAAAGTATAATTCTTTGTACTGAATTATTAACAAAAGTAGAAAACATATTAGAATAGAATGATAATCCAACCTTTGCACATTGATTACGAGCGAGGTTCCAGTCTATGCGATCATATATTAAGTAGTCGCCCAGGACCACTCCTCAATGTCCACTTATATTAAGTTTTGCAATTAAAATCAGAAATCACCCAGGACCACTCTTCAATGTCCATTTATTTTAATTCCTTATTGAAATAAGAACTCACCTAGGGACCACTCTTCAATATCTATATTTAAAGACAGACATGTAGTCTGAAAAAAGTACATCTTATTGAATTGTAAAAGTTGTCAGTTAAGCATTATAAAAGTTGCCACTTTAGCATTAGAATTACATCTATTGCAGATGCTGAATGCAAATCATCAATGTACTCAAAAGAATTTACACAAGCACCACTGATGCTAACATTGATATAAAATTCTAATTTCATGACAAATTGGCAATGTACTTACGATAAGTTGGAGATACTAATTCTGGGGGCCTTATCGCCCAATCGACGTCCATCATGCAGTCATTAGGCGCAAATGGAGGCTATTATATGCTTGAGAACTGGTTTGCGTTCTCGGGGCCTCTGAACTAGGGTAAAGGAGGGGGCAAAACGAGGAGGCAAAGCGTGTGACTGGCGTTAGGATGGCTGGTGTTCTCTAAGGCAAAGATGACGACCCCGACGGATGGCTGGCGAGCAAAGCAAGGGGAAGGGGCAAAAGCGGCAAAGGGAGGGCACGTGGCTTTCTCATGGCAAAGCTAACGGGCAAGGAACGGGAAAGGAGGAGAGTGAGAGAGAAGAGGCGATGTGGCATCCTCCCGTGGCAACAAGGCGCCACTCGGATAAAGTCATCCATTTGGTAATGCCACATCTTCATCCGACACGGAAAAAAATAAAATCCACGTACGCATTCGGTGGACACGTCAAGAAACCCTCACCGGAATCATCTCGATTGCCCTCCCGTTGTAAGGAAATCAAATTGCGATTACTCAAATTGATACAAATCGAAATAAGGTGCTCAAAGTGAAATAAGTACATACTTAGGTACGCACAGAAGAAAATTACCCAACAATCATCCTTAGCCCGATTGAAAAAGTAAAAATATTATAATTAATTTTGTCATACATCAATTTTTATGTGTTATAATCATATCCATCTGGCGAGTCTATTATTTTCGATACCAAATCAATAATATATAATGACATAATTAATATTACGTTAGGACCATTTAAATTCTTTTTAAGTCCACTAAGTTAATGAACTTAATGAAACAACCACCCAATTTAATATTTTTAAATATTGATGTTCGATCTTGTGACTAACATTTGTCAAAAAAACAACCCAATGAATGTTGTCATACATGGCTCAATATTCGTCACTAATTATTTATGTAGAGTTTGGTACACATCTATCTTTAAAGGCATGTGTTGTAGTTTTTAAAAAATTATATTAAAATCTCAATTATTATTATTAGTATTATTATTATTAATTTCTTCAACATCATTTTTTTTCATTAATATTCTGTTTTATAGAAATAACATTATTTTTATTATGAAAAATCATGAGTTATAGAGTAATTTAACGAATATTAGCTTAAAGTTGCTTATGTTACATGACCTATCTTAATCTCAATCGAATAGATTTTAACAAAACACCTTTGACATGTTATATATATATATTAAAAAAAAAAAGATGGACAAAACACTTGATAACTTAAAAGAAGAGACGAGAAAAATTGCATACTTTATACATAATGGCCACTGAAGCAAGACAAAATTCTGAAAAGATAATCTTCTACCAATTTGAATTTTAATTAACAAACAACTAACTTAAATATTTAAATCAAAAATATTCTAACCAAATTAAAATAAATATCATTTTCTCAACATTCTCCCTTAAACTTATGTTTATCACATAAGTTTAAATATTTTAAAGTTATCTCCCTTGCATGAATGCTTTCATGTTAGAAACACCGATCAATGCCCTAAGCTTCTAAAAAGTAGCTATTTTGAGAGGTTTTGTAAATAAATCTGCAATTTGATCTTTACTTCCGTATTAGATGAGATCAATAATTTTCTCATTTGTAAGATTATACAAGAAATGATATCTTACATCAATATGTTTGCTTCTACTATGAAAAACTGAATTATTAGTTAGGTTAATAGTTGAATGGTTGTCACAATATATTGGAGTCGAACCTTCCTCCTTTAATTGAAGTTCTTCAAGAATATTTCTTAACCACACTGCTTGAGAGGCACATGTTGTTGCTGCTACAAATTCAGCCTCAGTAGTTGAAAGAGTAACAATATGTTGCTTCTTTGATAACCATGAGATAGCTCCAAAACCCATCATAAATACATAAATGGATGTGTTTTTCCGATCATCTAAATCTCCTACATAATCACTATCTGTAAATCCAATCAAATTTGACATCTTTCTTTTCTTGTGCAATATTCCATAATCTATTGTTTCTTGTAAGTATCACAAAAGTTGTTTTGCTGCATGAGATTCATCTCTTTCGGGCCTTTTTGAAATTAAATACATCAAACTTCCAACAATTTTCTTGTAAAAAGTGTTGTCAACCTTGTTTCCTTCTGAGTTTTTAACAAACTTCAAACCAGTCTCAACTGATGTACAAACCGGATGATAATCTTGCATTCGAAACCTGGTCAAGATATCATGTACATATCTTTTTTGAGAAATAAAAATACCTGAAGCAAATTGGATAACTTCTATCCCCAAAAAGTAATGCATTAAACCATGGTCAGACATATCAAATTCAGTCATCATGGAAATCTTAAACTACTCAATTATCACTTTGTCATTGCCAGTATAGATTAAATCATCCACATATAAACAGACTATGAGTACCTTTCCTCCAGCTTCAAATTTCATAAAAAGTGTATGTTTATAGTGATACTTCTGAAATTCTTTCTTTAAAAAGTAAGCTTTTATGCGACTATACCATGCCCATGGAGCTTGCTTTAATCCATGGAGAGCCTTTTTCAATTTATATACTTTATGCTGATCCCTTGCTTTAATATAACCCAAAGGTTGATCAACAAATATCTGCTCTTCTAATTCTCCATGGAGAAAGGCCGATTTTACATCTTGCTGAAATATTGACCATGAATTTTGAGCCGCCAATGCAACCACAAGTCTGATAGTGTCAAGCTTTGCAACTGGAGGAAAGGCTTTTTTTATAATCTATACAAAATTCTTGCTTATAACCTTTTGCAACCAATCATGCCTTATACTTGTCAATCTCACCTTCTCGTTTAATTTTGTTTTGTGTACCCACATTAAACCAATGGTTTTTTGCCTATTGGGAAGTTCAGTCAACTCCAATGTTTTATTTTTTTAATGGATGCAATTTCATTATCCATAGCTTTTCCCACTTTGAATGTTGGATAGCTTCTTCAAAAGATAAAGGATCACAATCTAAAAATAAAGCAAAGTGAGTAGCAAGGTCTTCAGATTGGTTGAAATATGTTACCTCACAATTTGCCATCTAAGCCGGCCTTTTCCGAACACAAGTAATAAGGGTCTCTGCTGTTGTTTGTGATATTTTAGTAGTAGTAGTAGTAGTAGTAGTAGAGACTTCATTAGTTGAAATTTCTTGATGTTGGACATGTTCTCCTTCTTTTTCAGCTTCATCACTAATTATATTTGAAGTAGGTTGCTGCTTACTCCAATTCCAAGTGCTCTCCTCATTAACAATAGCATCCCTACTCACCACAATTTTCTTTGTCAATGGATCATATAATTTAAAAGCTTTAGATATTTCACTAATTCTAAGAAAAACACACTTTTGCCCCTTATCATCATTTTTTTTTCTTTTCTCATCTGGAATATGTGCATATGCAATGCAATAAAAAATTTTGAAGTGATCTATTGCTGGTCTTCTTCCACTCCATGCTTCTTCTGGTGTTTTGTTTTGAATAGCAAAAGGAGGACTTCTATTCAAGATATGAATGCTTCAATTCACTTCTTCTGGCAAAAAATTCTTCGGAATTCTCCCCTTAGTTAACAAGGTTCCTACCATATTGAGAATGGTTCGATTTTTTTTTTTCTGATACACCATTCTGTTGTGGGGAATAGGAAGCTATGAGCTCTCTTCGGATGCCATGATCATTACAAAAACTTTCAAAGTCTTTTAAGCGATGACTCTTCCACGATCAATGTGAATTGTTTTAATAGATTTCCCAACTTCATTTTTCAACATATGCTCAGCTTTTTAAATACACTCAAAAGTTTAATGATTTCTCCTATAAAAAATAAACCCAAGCTTTCCGAGAATAATTATCAGTGAAAGTAATAAAATATCTTTTACCTCTATTAGAAGTAGGATTTATTGGTCCACAACATCGAGATGAACAAGTTCTAGAACATCTTTTTGCTCCAAGATTTTCCTTGAGAGAAAGGAGCACGTATGTTGTTTCTAACAACACACTCTTCACAAACTTGAGAGGGAATAGGTATAGTAATTTCTAGGAAGCCCCATCACCATATCTTTTTCTTGAGTGTCTTCAATCCGCCTGAAAGCTCAGTGACCATACCGAGCACGCCATAGCCATGAGGAGTCTTTTTATTTTAGCCATCAAACAAGGTTGCAGGCACATTCAATCTTTATAGGAAACAACTGCTTTTGTACTTATGGAAAGCAAAATTGCAATTGCACCTCTACAAGGATCATATATTTCATAAGTACCTTTTTGAATAGTAATTGTGTATCCCTTCTCTTGCAATTAACTAGCACTCAACAAGTTAATTTTCAAGTTAGGAACATAAAAAATGTTAGAAATTTTTTCTATAACCATTCTCGGTTTTTAATATGTCACCCTTTCCCATCACATTCACCATAGAGCAATCTCCAAAGCTAACAATACAGTTGAAAAATCTTGAGTTTAAGTAAGAAAAAGAAAGACTTACTTCCACCACACATAGATAGTTGCTACAACTAGTGTCCATAAACCAAATATCTAAGTTGTGAAATTCTCGACTATCTTGAACCGCCATTAGCAGTCTCCTGTCTTTTCATTTTCTGCGAAATTTGACTTTCTCCCTTGTCATAGGTAGTTTGTGTAACATTCATAACGGTAATGCACTCAAATCGTATGACATCTAAAGCACTTAATCTTAGATTTATTAAACTATTGATCTCGCCCTCTCTTTTTACTTTATAGATAACCATCATCGCGATTTCTTTGCCACTGTGAGCCTCTATCCGCCTTCTCTTCCTCTCTATCCACCGACCTTTCACCATAATATTGAGAAGTTGTTGGTTGAAGGCCTTCAAAGCTTGCTTTTTCGGAAAGCAGCAAATCTATGATTTATCTTCTATTCATGAACAAACTAAAGAGCTCAGTTGATTATCAATGGAGATGCAGTCATGTCCTTTCGATTCTTCAATTGAGCAAATTATATAAGTGTGTCACAGATCGCAATATCTTTTTCAGCAATAGCAACATCTCTATCTCTCCCCATGAAAACGAATATTATGGCTAACCCCAAAATTTCTTGCAAAATAGTTGTTAATGTATTCTCCATCCTTCATCTATAGTTTTTCAAAATCCTTTCTCAAGGCTTGAAATTACATCGCCCACTTTTTGATGAGCCTTGATATTTTCTCTTCATTGAATCCCATATATCCTTGAGGTTTCTTTGCAAAAGAATCGCTCCAAGATAGATTGAT
>NC_052482.1:1726006-1743498 GCF_009730915.1 Dioscorea cayenensis subsp. rotundata
ATAATAATTGTTTGTATATTATATCATTAGTTATTATTTTATTAAATTTATTTAATAATATTGTTGTTTGGTTGGTTTTTCCCTTTTATATTTTTTTTGTTAAGTGATTTTTCTTTAAGGCCAGTGGCCTAAGCACCGACATCCTAGTTTTCATTAAAGTTCCATCCTTTTTTTTTAATTGTATGTAGAAAATATATATTTAATTGTAAAATAATTAAATAATTATTAATCCAACCTTTTAATATTGATTAATAGTTATTAATCCACCCGCCATGTTGGTTAACTTAGTTTAATCTTGTTTTCATATAAACTTTGTTAGCTTTTGCAATTTTTATATTACTCACTGTTAGAGAATGGTTGGTTATGTGAATAATTAATTGTTTTGATAATAAAAAAACATGATTAATTAAAAAGAGGATCATATACATGTGTGTGTATATAGATAATATTTATTCTTTTCGTCATTTCAATTTAATTGTTTAGATGGTTCCTAATCATGCATCCATGGATTGCCTTATGAAGTACATGACAATGGTTGTATAGTATTTAATATAGATAATATGAAAGATAAGGTTATAAATTATAGATAATATTTACTTTTTTTTTTTTCTCTTAATGTCATATAGGTCTTCAAGGTTATTGCCCTGCCATTTATTTTGGTATATATTTTTGAGTTATATTGTTTGCTTTGTATTACTGTTGAAATTTGAATGTTGTAAGAAAAACTCTAATATATAGCTCTGAGAAGGAATATTAAGAGGACAATCTGGTATTGGGCTGTTGTTCTTTGAGATTTGTAAAACAAATTTTAAACTCATTGAATTTAAGGCCTTTATCAATGTTAGGTAGTTTGAAAATCCTAGGAGTCATAAGGCTATATCTTTATAGGACAAACATAGTTAGCAGAATAAACTTTCAACGAGAAACCTAGCAAGCTGATGCACAGTTTGTCTTATAAAACAAATTTAAACATTGAAAAGCCAAAACTAGACACAAAACTGTTAAATGATATGCTGGCAAGTTTTGATATGTTCATCTTTCCTTGCATCCTTTATATTTATTTATTTTCTTTTGTATCCTCTTGAGAAACATAAAACAAACTTTTACCAGTGTGCTATCCACTCGTGCATGGTTCAAACTTGTTTTTATCTTGGTGTAGCCCTTGGTATGGAAAGGTGAGAAATTAATACCTTAATTCACATGTATTTGCACAGGAAATGGAGTAGTATTCTATGACAATGATCAAGAGTGTCAAGTTCGACCAATGTCTCATTGGTCGAACTTGACCCTTGTTATTATAGGTCATATCTAGTATTCTGCCCGCATGTTTTTTTATTTATTTTATTGTGTTTTATGAATTTTAAATGCATGTATGTGATGGTATGAAACAAAATGTGCTCCATTCAATTACTAATATATTGTTGTTTTTAGCCAGAAGTTTTTTCCCACGATTACTTATTGTTTTACAATACTAATAAAATATATTTTTTAAAATTTTAATTTATTTTCCTCTACATTTGTGCTTAATAATTATTGTGTAAGAATAATTATTTTCAAACAGAGGTAATTGAGTCTTATAGTCCATTTTCTTCCTAAATTTAAGAGATTTGTTAGTTTTTTTAATCTTTATGCAACATTTGAAAAAATTACATAGAATGGAGAGAGTAATATATAAAATTCACTCTTTTTTAGAATATAATTTTGTTTTTAACATTTAATGCCTTATTAGCTCCATGCTGTCTACTTTAAACTCCATCAAAACTACATTTCATTTATTTATACATATAATTTGAAGAGTCACATATAAATTTAATCCAATATAAAAACTCTTCAAAGCTTTTATAATTTGATTCTTTTTTGTTTGAGTTGAAAATTAATATATATATATATATATATATATGAGCAAAACTAATTTATTAAAATAATTAGTCACAATCAATGTATGAATAATAAGAAAAGGTAAATAACGTGATTGTTTCAGCTTGTTTGTTTGGAAACCTCCACTTTGAATGATCTTTGAATAAATAAATAAATAAAGAAAGAAAATGAAAGTTGAAAGTTTAGAGACTTTATTTTAAAAATTAATAGTCAATTTAATCCTCAAAAATACATAAACTATTGAGATTTTGAGAATGTTTTAATAAGATTTTGCATGGAAACCTCCATTTGTAAAGTTTATTCTAAATTAAGTCTTTCCAATTTGTTAAATTAAAACATAAGTTTAAATGTAATATTTAAAAATGAAACCCCAATAATTTTAAAAAATTATTTTTTTTACAAAAGCTGAAATTTTATTATTTATATGACTAGTTTCTATTTTACGAGCAATTATAAAATATTGAGAACATCATAAGGTCAAACTATTCCATTAAATAATACTTATTAATAGTATAATAATCTTGATTATTTATAATTATTAATTTAAATTTCAATTTAAATATCCAATTATATAATTTAAATTTAATTTGTTAATGATTCGGTATAAAATTAATAAATATCTCAAATCCTTCTAAAATTTCTTTATCGGATCCGGGTTACATAAAAAACTAGCCGTTCGATGGCCTCGTGATTCGTCTTGAAGGATGACGAGGCAAGCTGGCCGTTTGATACACCACTCTCGATAACAACCTGATTCTTTTGACCACTCAAAACTAAACACGTGTCATCATCTTATTTAATCTTGATAGCCTTTGGACTCTCACAAGCCGTTGATCTTTCCAAGATTTAGCTATAAATATCACTACCCGCCAAAGAGAACCAGCGTTGTTCTAGGGTTTTCTTTGCTTTCGATTTCTCATTGATTTGATTTCCCTTTTCCTCCTCTCTTCGTTGATGGGTTCCCCTTTGTGTGAATTTTCAAGGATGGAGATCCAGATGTTTTCATGCGATTCCTCACGGTGGTTTTTGACGGATTGGTGAGATGATGATTTATATTTTGATTGCGGATTTTTTTGATTTCTTATTCAAAGCGATGTCTTGAGTATCGATCCCTTTCCTGAATTGATTTCTTGGTATGAAGATCAAGGCGATGGTTTGTGATTCCAGTCTGTGTCTTTTTTTTTTCTCCGATTTTTGATGATTTTTCTTTGAAAATCTCTTCGGAAAAGGAATTCTTGATCTCTTCTCGAGAAGGATGCGACGAGGATTTGGGCTCTTTCCTAAAAGATTGATTCTTTGAGGATGAAGAACCAGATGGATGGCTTGCGATTCCGATTGGTGATTTGTTATCCGTGTTTTTGATGCAACTTAAGATGGAAAGTTTGCTTAATGTCAAGGTAAAGAGATGTTTTATATTTCTTCCTAATTCTTTAATGCTTTTAGATTCGGTTCTTGTATTTTTTTTTTAATTATATATATAATTTTGTTGATCTTAAATCTGTTGTAGAAATCGTGCAGGATTGATTAACCAGCCCACAGTGAAAATTTTGCCGCTGAATCATACTGGAAGAAGATGGCGAAGAAGGGAAGAACAGATGTATTTAGATTTGTTGCTTGTTTTTGGGTAGTTTTCAAGCGGATCTATTGTGTTCTTGGTGTATATAGAAAGAAACCGGTTTCATCTCCATCCAAGAACAAGATCAGCTGAAGGCATTGATAAAGGTGATGTATATTTATGTAATATGACCTTTGCCATGATGGGTGCGCTCGCATGGCAGGTCGCCATATGCTTAATAAAAGTTTCCTTTTGGGGTTCTTGAGGGGGAGATCGCACGGGGATTTGATTTTTTTTAGTTCCCCCGGGTTCTCCCCCTCATCTTGTGTGCTTCCTCTTTTTCTTTTTTTTGTTTTTTTTGTGTGTGTGTGTCTGTGTCTGTGTGTACGCGTGCTCACGTCTTCACCTACAACGGCGCTTCATTGATTATGGCACTTCACCGATTACGGCATGCTTATTACCTATATCTCGTCATAGTCGCAGGTAAAAACTTTAATTTTTTTACATTGTTCATGTTTACCATCACACCATATTTACAGTATACTAAATTCACATCCCTGTCACATTGCTTTAGTTGTACCATCTTTGTAATTGTGTCTGCTTATAGTCAAACTTTTGTTTATAAAGCAATATTTAATGCCCAAATTGTGTGCCTGCTCAGCCAAGAAACAATATTAGTTCATGAATTTGTTGTTTGAAGTTATTTTTTTATTTTTTTTATTTTTGGGTGTGTGCGCGTGCTCTCACGTCTTCACCGATTAGGGCACTTGACCGATTACAGCACGAATATCACCTATGTCTCATCATGTAAAAACTTAAATTGTTTCTACGTTGTCCATGATGAATTTTCTTTACTGTCATCGCATATTTACCAGAATACCATGCATTCACAACGCCATCACATTACTTTAGTCATGTCGTCTATGAGTCTGCTTACAATCAAACTTTTGTTTATAAATTTATGCCCAAACTGTGAGCGGTGTTAATTTGTTCTATGAGTCTTCTCAGTCAAGAAACAACATTAGTTCATGAATTTGTTGTTTGAAGTTAATGTTGATTTCTTTGTACTTTTATTTCATTGTTTGTTAAATATGCAGAAAGGCAAATATGCCTGTCTTGTATTGAAATTTTGTAAACTTTGAAGTTATTAGAGATTTGTTTGAAGTTCAGAAGGGCGAAAGCATGCTAAGAGTTATTGTGGATGGTGAAGAGAGCTGGTTCTTGTTTGAAGAATGCTTGGCATGAAGAATGTGGTTTAAATGTCCTGAATCACTGATGATAAGATCAGTTGTCAAGATTTTGCATCTTGTTTCAACTATGTGGAATTTGTCTTCATGTTTGGCATCAAGAGTTCACTGGGCAAGCCTTTTCAAAGTAGCTTTTCAAGGGTGGCATGGTTCACCTGGCCTTTCCTTTGTGGGCGTTGATGAGTCTTTTCAAGCATCTTCCACTTCATCCTCAAACTATGGCTTGCTGTGCCAATGTAAACTTTTTTAAAAGATTGATTGTTTTCTTTCAGTAGCCCCCTGATGGACTTTTGTTGGTGCATTCTGCCGCTAATTTGTTTTATGCCTCATAACATGACTCATCTATCAGGAGTCAAAAGTGTTCTTACTATGCATTGGTTTCTAAATAGTTGAGATGAGTTCTCCATTTTATACAAAACCATATTTCCTTTTTCTCTATTCTTTTTTTTTTTTTTAATATGGTTGAGCTAATTGCTTCTTTTTGCCATTTATTCTAGTTGGAATATATGTAGTATATTCAAATCATAATTAATTGTTGTAGTTTGCTGTAATGCTACTATGTTAGGCTTTTTTTCCTTGCATGTACTTAGATGAATTAAGTTTGTGTTTTTGTTCTCCTCAATTAACTGTTTAATATATATTGATTCTCTTGATTTTGCAGACTTTCTTGTGTTTCAATGTTGTAGTGGTTGATTCCACAACATGCTCCTCATGTTAATGTCAACCAATTGTGTGTGGCACTTGATCACTTCCTCTCGATCAAGGGATATATAAGGAGTTTTTTCTTTATAAAGCAAGGGAATCCTGTCTCAATGGTCAGCAGCATTGATAAGTTCAGCGCCTGACTTAGCTGAGGGAAACGCATTGCTGGTCAAAGGCAGGCAAATATTTGATCTTAGGGTTCAGCTTGTGATGGTTTCTTTTGGCTACTCAATATAAGTGAAATCTTTCACACATATATGGATTGGAGGATTGATTTAGATTTAACTTTCTTCTGATGGGATTTCGGAGTTATAACCTAGTAATCATAGCATATTTTAGATGTGTTGGATCATAGAATCATTAATTCGTTTCCATGCC
Organism: Dioscorea cayenensis subsp. rotundata; assembly: GCF_009730915.1. Lineage (NCBI taxonomy): Eukaryota > Viridiplantae > Streptophyta > Magnoliopsida > Dioscoreales > Dioscoreaceae > Dioscorea > Dioscorea cayenensis. The sequence continues at coordinate 1,731,767 of NC_052482.1, forward strand.
ATGTAGGATGATAGATGCTTATTTAAACTGCAACCATGCTATAGTCTTTTTATTAGCTTGTTTTACTGTTTTGCTAGCTGTTTAGCCTTTATGACATTGATTTGATTTTTCATTTTTCTGTGTATGTTGTTTTAGATGTTTACTTTCTAGTGTTGATGCAGAATTGCTTGATTTGTTGGAGCCATTGTTTTAGCTATAATTGTTTGCTCTATTCATGGTTAGTCACCTTATCTCTTCTTCATTAGATATAGTGAGTCAAACAATCTCTTTGTTATTTGTTAGTCACCTTAGCCAAGTGGTTATTACCAATGAGTGCATGGGCAAAGTGCAGGATTGAATCTTTTTTGTTATTTGCTAATGCACTGTTTCGGGCTCAGGTATTATTTACTTGGTCTGGGTGGGTATTTTGTGGAAGATAGAAGGTTGCATGTTATAGGGTTTTCAAGTCATCTACACCCTAGGAAGTCGTTAAGTCATCGCTTTCATCAGTATATATATATATAGTGAGAGTCTGGTACGACGCAGGATCTTAAGCTCAAACTTGGCAGAGTGCTCTTGCATTTGTGGTTGTAGTTTTTTGAAATTTACACACAAATGCTAGAGAGGTGGTGGTTCAAATCCACCAAGATCCATTTTTTTTCTTACAAGGGTCTTCAAGAATATTAATGTCATTAATTTGATATATATTTTTGGGTTACAATGGTTGCTTTGTCTTACTGTTTGAATGTTTGAAAAAAAAAACCCTTAAGGTTATTAATAAAATAGTTTAAAAAAAAAGAATAATTTAGTCCTACGGTCAATTTTCTTTTTAGACTCCAGAAGATAATTTCATAAAATTGACTTTTCCCAAATATAATTTTGTATTTAACAAAAATTATTGCTTGTCCAGCTCCCATAAAGTTTATAGTTTATACTCCATTAAAACTCCAAATTTATTTTCTTATGCAAACAAGACAAAATTAATATACAATCTGAATGGTCATTATTTAAATTTAATCCAATATAAATACTTAACTAATACAACCGTGGTCTTTACAATAAATCACTATTTTGGTATATTAAAAAAAAATGTATTAAGTAAATGTATGAACTTGCTTGTTTGGGAGCCTCCCTCTTTCAATGATCTTTGAAGATAGAAATAATGTTCTTGGGAAGATAAAATGTTGACACACAAGGAGCGGATATTTATACACTTTGAGAAATTGAAAGTCGGAAGTTTGGTTTTTATGTGGTCTAGCTATTAAGAAAAGGTAGGAATATGCATGAGAAGCTAGCGCTGCGAGCAAATGGGAGTGAGTTCATCACGCGTATAGAATGTTGGAATCACCAACACATAATTAGTTAATTACTATTTATTTTTTCAGAAATATAGTTTCACATGTAATTGGAACTCTCACAATTTTAATGAGGCTTGGTTACTAATAATCATTGGTTTAAAATATATAGGCAATGCAATTTTCAACAATATAGAAACTATCAAGAAATTTGAAATATTCTAACAGGAATTTGCTTGGAAACATCCAGTTGGAAATTATCAAGAAATTAGTACTGTTCTAATGGGTCTTTTTTAAAATATATAATCAATGCAATCCTCAACAATATAGAAACTATCCAGAAATTAGGAATGTTTTAACAGGAATTTGCATGGAAACATCCAGTTGGAAATTTTTTATTGTGATCAATTCATCCCATTTATTTATTTATTTATTTGGATCTTCTAGAATTGAAATATTAGTTTAAATGTAATAACTTCAAATTATCCCATTATATACTATTTATAACTTTAATTATTAATAATATATATTTAAATTTTAATTTAAATATCCAATTGGATAATTTTATAATCATAAATGATTTAAACGATTATCCAATTTTTAGTTAATGATTCCGGTTAAAATTGATAACTATCTCAAATCCTTTTTAATTTAAGTCAGGTTTTGATTTCGGATCCGGATCACACCGAAATCTAACTGTTGGATGGCCTCGAGATTCGCATTCTGATGCAAGTTCGCAGTTTGGTACACCAATCTTGATAATCAACAACTCTGTTGACCACTCAAAACCAAACACGTGTCATCATCTCATTTAATCTTGATAACCTTTGGTCTTTTCACAAGCCGTTGATCTTTCCGAGCTTCATTATAACTAATTTAAACCATTATCCTTTTTTTAGTTAATGATTCCGGTTAAAATGGATAAATATCTCAAATCCTTTTGAATTTGATTCAGGTTTTGATTTCCGCCCGGACCATATCGAAATCTAGCCGTTCGATGGCTTCGAGATTCGAATTTGGAACACCAATCTCGATAATCAACCAACTCTGTTGACCACTCCAAACTAAACACGTGTCATCATCTCATTTAATCTTGATAACCTTTGGTCTTTCACAAGCCGTTGATCTTCCCAAGCTTCAGCTATAAATATCACCACCCGCCATCCCAATTGTTCCACTTCTAGGGTGTATTTTCGATCTCTCTAATTTGATTTCCCTTTTCCTTTCTTCGTCGATGGTTTCCCCTTTTGTGATTGCGGGTTCTTTGATCTCTTATTCACAGCGGTTTTTGAAGATCCGAGCCTTTCGTGAATTGGTTCTTGGTATGAAGATCAAGGCGATGGTCTGTGATTCAATCGGTGATATAGCTTTCGGTGTTTTTCGTTTTGTTGGTCCGATTTTTTTATGACAAAATTAGTAAATTATCGGCGAGTTATGTTTGATTGTGGATTCCTTGATCTCTTATTGAAAGTTATTCTTGATGATCCGTCCCTTTTTAGAATTGGTTTCTTTATATGAAGATCAAGGCGATGGTTTGTGATTCTAGTCGTTGGTTTTTTTGTCGCCTTTACAAATTGGATTTTTGATGATTTTTGTTTGAAAATCTCATCAGAAAGAGATTGCTTGAGCTCTTTTTGAAAAGGATGCGACGAGGAGTTGGTCTCTTCTATAAAAGGTGTGTTTTTTTTAATGGTTTTCGCCTTTACTAATCCAATTTTTTTTTTTTTAATTTTCTTTGAAAACCTCATCAAAATCAGGTTCCTTGATCTCTTCTTGAAAAAGGTTGCGACGAGGATCAGGTTTCTTCCGCAAAAGATTAAAAAGGTTGCGACGAGGATCAGGTTCCTTCCGCAAAAGATAAATTCTTCGGGGATGAAGATCCAGCGGAAAAGATTAATTCTTCGGGTATGAAGATCCAGATCATAAGATTGTGATTCCGTTTGGTGATTTGTCATCTGAGTTTTGGATGACAACACGAGGGAAAGTTTGCTTAATGCCAAGGATCGTCAAATAGAAGGTAAGGAGTTGTTTTATATTTCGTCCTAATTCTTTAATGCTTTTAGATTCGGTTCTTGTAATTTTTTTTATTATATATTTTTGTTGATCTTAAATCTGTTGTAGAAATCGTGCAGGATTGATTATCCAGCCCACAATGAAAATTTTGCTGCTGAATCATATTGGAAGGTCGCGAGGAAGGGAAGAACAGATGTATATTTAGATTTGTTGCTTGTTTGGGTAGTTTTTAAGCGGATCTATTGTGTTCTTGGTGTATATTGAAACCGGTTTCATCTCCATCCAAGAAAAAGATCAGCTGCAGTGATAAAGGTGATGTATAATTATGTAATATGACCTTTGCCATGATGGGTGCGCTCGCATGGCAGGTCGCTAAATCCTTAATAAAATTTTCCTTTTTGTGGTTCTTGAGGGGGAGATCGCACGGGGATTTGAGTTTTTTAGTTCCCCCGGGTTCTCCCCTTCATCTTGTGTGCTTCCTTGTGTGTGTGTGTGTGTCTCTGTCTCTCTGTGTGCGCGTGCTTACGCCTTCACCAATGACAGCACTTCCACGATTATTACCGATTACTACCTTCCATCTCCGGCGCTTGGCAGGCCATGCATGTGATCTGCCTCACCATGTATGTCTCCCATCTTAATCGCAGGTAAAAACTTCTACCCTGCATCTACAGTGTTCGTTATGAATTTTTTTTACCATCATCACGTACTTACCAGAATTATGCATCACATCCCAGTCACATTAGTTTAGTCCTGCTGCCTAAGGCTCACAATCAAACTTTTGTTTGTTGCTGTCTAATGATCACAATTGAACTTTTGTTTATTGCCATCTAACACTCACAATCTCTTTGGTTTATAAAGTAATTTTTACTCTAATTTGGTCTATTTGAGTTCATATTGAATGTTAAGTCAAGAAACATTATTTCATCAATTTGTTTTCTGGAGTTAATGCCAATTTCTTTGTACTTTTATTTTAGTGTTTGTTGTACATACAGAAAGGCAAATTTAGTTATCTTGTATAAGAGAAGTTTGTAAAGTTTGTAGTTATTATAGATTTTCTTGAAGTTCAGAAGCGCAAGCATGCTATAAGAGAAGGATGTTTAGGAGGAGAACTTGCATATTGGTGAAGAGAGCTGGTTATTGTTTGAAGAATGCTTGGCATGAAGAATATGGTTTAAATGCCCTGAATCACAGACTAGGACTTCAAATTGGTTAAGATCAGCGTCAAGATTTACATCTTTTTCACCTTTGTGGAATTTGTCTTCGCATTGAGAGTTTACTGGCTAGTCTTTTCAAAGTAGCTGAGGATGGCATGGTTCACCTGACCATTTCTTTATGGGCACTAACAATTTTTTTAAGCATCTTCCACTTTTTCTTCAAAGTATGGCTAGCTGTGCAAATGTAGACTTATTTAAAAGGTTGCTTTGTTTTAGTAGTAGCATTTATATTTTTGTCGTCTGGTGCACTAGTGTTGGTGCATTCTACTGCAAATTTGTTCGCAAGATTTGCAAATCTAACATATATTATGATTACCAGGTTATTACTGGGCATCTATAAGGAGTCAAAAGTGTTCGGACTATGCATTGGTTCCTAGATAGTGTAGATGTAGTTGAGCTTAGTCCTCTATTTTTTAAGTGTTATACAAGACCATGTTTTCATTTTCTCGTCTTTTTTTAAAAAAAAATTAACTTGTGCTAGGTGCTTTGTTTTGGTATTCATTCTACCAAACTTTTCAATGCTATGATAAATGCAGTATATTTAAATCTTAATTAACTGTTGTAGTTTGCTATATTGCTCCTCTGTTAGGCTTTTTTATATGAATGAGTTTTGTGCTTTTGGTCTCTTCAATAGCTTCTCTGTTAATCCATTTATTATATTTGTTCTCTTGACTTTGCAGATGTTATCATGACTCAATTCTTTAAGGGTTCACTCTGCTACATGATTCATATGTTATTGTCAATTGATCTCAAGTTGGATTGTGGTCACCCAATATCCATTCCTCTTGCTGTTTTGGAAACGAGTTTTTTATCTTCGTAAAGCTAAGTGAAACCGGTCTCAGAAGTTGCGGCATAGACCGGTTAGGAAGGAGTTTCTTTTGGTTGCTCATTTCAAGTGAGCTTTTCAAACATATGCTTGGGGGAATTGGTTTAAATTTCACATTTTTCTGTTGGGGTAAGTTAAAATAAGTTGGTTATCATTGTTTATCAAGTGAAGGTTTCAAACTTTTATCGCAAGTTCGAATTTGGGGATTTCCTAGTTATACCCTGGTAATCATAATATATTTTCGATTTGTTGGATCGTCCAATTTTAGACTAAGTTTGATTCCTTTCCATGACATGAAGATGAGTTCTTGTTGTGGTACCTGAGCTGATAACTATAGTCTTATCATTAGCTTGTTGATGCTGTTTGTTAGCCGGTTAGCCTTTTATATGCTGCATGCATTGTATTTAGATGTTCACTTTCTGGTGCTAATACGGAGGCCATTGCTTTAGCTGATTTAATTTGTTCTGGCAATTGTTTGCTCTAGTCATGATGCACTCAACTTTAACTGATTAGTCACCTTTTTTTCTTCATTGGGCACAGTGAGAGTTCAGTATGCAGGATCTTAAGCTCAAAATTGGCAGAGTGCTCTTGCATTTGTGGTTTTAGCTTTGTTAATTTACTCACAAATGCTGGAGTGGGTGGTGGTTCGAATCCATCGAGATCCAATTCTTTTTTGTCATATTGGTCTTCAAGAATATTTTTTTTTGTTATTTATTTGATATTTTCTTGGGTTATATTGGTTGCTTTGTATTACTGTTGAATTTTAGTAAACAAAAATTACTGAAGGCTTTTAGAAAGGAAATTAAGAGAACAATTTCGTATTGGGTTGTTGTGTTGAGACTTGTAAGACAAATTATAGACAAATTGAATTTTAAAGGCCTTTTGTGATGTTATGTATTTTGAAAATTCTAATAGTCATAACAGGACGGGGACTAGAACCAAACCACTAAATATTTATTTTTCAATACATATTTAGGTGTTTGACATGGGTCATATATTCTTTCAATTGTTAGGGATTTAAACTTAGTTAATCACACCATTATATGTAATCTTCTCTCAAGGTAGGGATCAGTGTATATATATATATATATATATACAAAGCTCTTAAATTTATTAATTTTGGTTGTTAAAACCATACATAAATCCCTTTTTTTTTTTTTAAATTTTTAGTTTTTTAAATATCATATAGGTTGAACTCCAAGAATATTGCTGTCATTAAAAAAAACTCTTATTACAAGGAATATGAAGAGAACCGTCTCGAATTGGGTTGTTTATAATATGTAGGTCCTATGGTCAATTTTTTTTTCTTAGATTCTAGAAGACAATTTACAAAATTGACTTTTTTAAAATATATTTTTTTCCAATTTATTTTTTCCCCAATTTATTATATATCAAAGTGTGGGCTCCTTTCTTTCCACCCGGCCTTTAATTGGGATTGACCCCTAATATTAGATGATTGTGGGTTTATGACTCCTATTAGGGGCAAACCCCTAATATTAATTCCCCAGAACGATGCCTGGGAACCTCCAGATTAAGAAAGCAAGTCGCGAATAAGAGTGGTGAGTAAACATAATAATTTTTTTATTAATTTAATTTTCAAAGATGCATGCGATTCGTGATCGTAGACAGAATCTGAAAAGAAGAGAAATTATTCTCTTAAAAGAGCTTATAAGAGATTTTTAGAAAGAGTTTATTTCTATCATGCTCTTTAAAAATTTATTTTTAACTTTGGCCTCTTAGCTCTCTATCTTGAAAAGTGTGTCGAGAAGATCCTTTTAGCTTTGTGGATGTAGTTCTCTTGATTTTTTTATGTGGGTTTGTGTCTTGAAAGCATAGTTTAGTCCAGCTGCGACCCACTCTACATTCTAAAGTTCTACTTGGTCACTTTCTGCTTCTTTTATCGCTGAAGACTTTGGCTCTTTGCGTTTGTAAAAATCTCCAGGTCTTTGACTTGTGAAACTCCTCAAGTTTTTGACTTCTTGGCGTCTTGAAACTTCAGAGTTGCATTTGTCGACTTATATAAAGCGATTTTCGGGTCTTGACTCTTTAATGCTTTTGAGACTTGACCGTTGGATTTTTAAGTCATGACCTTAAACATGGTTAGATCGTTAACCTGATAATTTTTGACTTTGCTTTTTAAAAATGGATCTCAAACTCATTTTTTCTCGAAAAAGACCTCATAATGGACATCTTTCCCAACTCAACATTTTCAAGGTGTGTTGACGAGAAACATTTTCCTCCTTTTTGTGAAAATTTTTTATTCATTCATTTTTTTTTCATCATCATTTTTTCCTCTTTTCATGAAATTTTCATTTTTTTACTCTTCCTTTCATTTCAAGAAAAGTAGTTTTTACTCGAGTGTCGAAAAGGCGTCCGAAATGAGACTTATCTTCGTCAACTCTTCTCTAATGAGTGTTGATGAGAGAGATTTTTTTTTGTGAACTTTTCATTTTTATTATTTTTATTTTTCTCTTCTTTTCACTTCAAAGAATTTTTTTTATTCTTATTTTCATCTCACTTTTTTTACTCCAATGAGTGTCAAAGGATTTCAAAGTGAGCTTGAAGAGAAAGTTTGATTTTGTTTTCTTATGAAAAATTTCTTTTTACCCCAAGAGTGTCAAAACTTCAAGGTGGAATTAGAGAAATTACAAAAAAATTCTCGTTATCCCAAGAAAGTTAAGACTTCAAGGTGGAATTAAAGAAATTTAAGAAAATTTTCTCGTTACCCCAGAAAGTTAAGACTAAAAGTGGAATTAGAGAAATTTAAGAAAATTTCTTGTTACCCCAAGGAAGTCAAAAACTTCAAGGTGGAATTAGAGAGAATTTTATGAAAAATTTTCTCGTTACCCTAAGAAAGTCAAGATTCAAGGTGGAATTAGAGAAATTTAAGAAAATTTCTCGTTACCCCAAAAAAGCCAAGACTTCAAAGGTGGAATTAGAGAAAATTTTATGAAAAGTCTCGTTACCCCGAGAAAGTCATGGTGGAATTAGAGAAATTTCATAGGATTTTTCTAGAGGAAGCCTGGAAAGAAAAATTACCAAAATACCCCCTACTCAAATTCATCCTTCACTTTTTTTTTTTCATTTTTTACTCTCATTTTTTTAAACTCATCCTTTCATTTTTCCTCTCCTAACCCTTCCATTTTTTCAATATTCTTTCCCATCTCCTTTTTTTACTCACCCTTCATATTTTCATTCCCTCATTTTTCCTTCTCTTCTTTTCTTTACTTTTTTTTTCTCTCTTTTTTTCCAGAAATTCCAGCGGTAACATCAACTTTGTCATTATGGCAATAGCTGTTCACCAACACATCAACCGAAGTATCTATATATGCGGCACCTCTTATTTTTAACTATCTCACGCAAGAGAGGCAATGCCTTATCTAGTTTATGAGCCTTGCAATACTTTTGAATTGATGAACACAACTAAGCTCATGAATCCGCATCTTTAGTATGACCCAATTTCTCTAAACCATTCATGTATACAAGAGCCGTATCCAATCTACCTAGACCGAAAAGTTTAACCACAACTTGAGTATGTATATCGTAATCTGGTACAAACCCTCCTGCTTCCATTGCCTTCAAAACCTCATCACAATCTCTTAACTTCTTCACACTGACCAGTGATTATAAACCCTGGTAGCTCTAGATATCAAACCCATATCTAGCTCTTTATTGACAGCAATTTTCCTCATGAGGAGCAACAAATCACTATCCCGAAGCTTCTCTGGATCAAACAATTATACAGCTTCTATAATCATCTTCCTCTTGTAAAACCTATTAGAAACTTTCACACTCACTGTTTAATTAGTCGAACCCATCCATCTGATTTAAGAGCTCTACAATGATATACTGAACTTCTCCAAACACTTCTGAACAAATTTTGAACCGATCACACATATGAATGCAGCAGTTGTATAATCGGCTACAGCTTCGGTAAGCATTTATATATAGTTTTACCAATGCCTACAGGTGGACCATAGGGAAGGACGACGCCCCTTGGAGAGTCTGTAACAATCTGCTTATATAATTCATGGTGCATCGATGGCAATTCCAGAGCTTCACATATTTCCTGTTTTTGAATATCACGCCCTCTAATATCATTATAAGTAACATCCAGCTTCTCTGACTGATCACTTAAAGGCGAAATACTTGAATCGGCCTCCGGAGGCGGGACATCAACTGAAATATTTGAATGACGATGCAGCGCCACCGATGTCATAGATCCAACGATCCCGTTGTCCTAGTCGACCATCTCTATGAACTGGCCGATAACGAGGGACACACACTGGATACATTCGACTTCCTCCTGAGCTCGGAGAAGCTCTCGTGTAAGGTTCTACTTCTTGTCCTTGACATACTCCTCCTGGATGTCGATGAACTCTTAATTGGCGTTGCAAGGACTTGAGGTGGCCGTAGAAGTCATCATCGTCCTCACCGCCGGGTGAGAGAGAGGTGGAGGGGAATCGCTGCAAAGCTTAGGGACAATTCCGAGAAGGTAGGCTTGGGATCGAGAATCATTGCAGAGGATGCCATCGGAAGGGATCGAGATTTCTTCAAAGAGAGAGAGAGACAGAGAAAACGAGAGAAAGAAAAGAACAGTGTTATCAAACCCGGACCGGTCCGGCGGTTCGACCGGTCGACCCGGTGACCCGGTGACTAAACCGGTCCGGGTCTCACATGAGACCGGACAGTAATCAATCGCCGGTGTGACCCGGTGTGACCGACCGAAATCAGTGACCCTCGCGGGTTTCAATGACCCGACGGGTTAATCGTTTGTTTATAAAAATGACATTTTCATCGCTTTAATTTTTGTAACTTTTTGTATATGTATTGGATTGAGTTGGTTTGATTAAATTTGAAATTTCACTTTATGGATTCATATGATATTGTGTTGTGTTTTTGTTATGTATAGAATATTTGAATGAGTTTGATATTAGGTTGAGTCTGTTATGTCATGTAGAGCTTGAATTTTAAAAATTTTTATTATGTATCGGTTTTAACTTTTATCTTTGTCATAGTATTTTTACAATTTATTTTTCCCTTTTAAATTATTTATTTGATAACAAATAATAAATAAATGTTATATATTATTATAGAATTAAAAAACTAATTTATAATTTTAAAAAATAATATTTAAAAAAATAATTTTTATTAACCGGCGATTGACCCGAGAATGGCCCAGCGGTTGAGCAGGTTGACCCGAGACCCGAGCTGCAAGCCGGATCGATGTCCGGGCCGGTTTTGATAACATTGGAAAAGAAAACCATGCTATGAATGCATGCACGTGCATGGGCTTTTTTTTTTTAAATGCATGGAAAGCAATTACATATATATATATATTTTTTTAGAGAACAAGATTCATGATCATGCATGTAGATGCATGCATAAAAAGATAAGATATATATATTCTTTGAGAAAGAGAAAGGAATCCAGGCAAGTGCATGTACGGATATCTATTTCTCTTTAAATGCATGAAAACTTTATATATATATATATATATATATATATATGCATATATTTTTCTTTAAACGCACGTAGCATGTGAGAAAATGCATGCAAGGATTACAAAATAATGGATCTCTTTTTAAACATAAGTACTCTATCTCTGAATCCAACCGATCGTTTTTTTTTGTTTTATTTGTCCAACTTTCCTCGTCTTTTTCTTCTCTCTTCTTCTTCTCTTCGTCTCCTCCTCTCTCTTTTTCCTCCTTCTTCCGTCTCTCCTTTCTCAATCTCTCCCTTGTCTCCTCGTCCCAAAAATCCTCAACACTCGAAGAATCTCCAACTCCTAGGAGAGATTTTTTTTTTAAAAAAAATTTTGAATTTAAAATTTTCATCCCTATCCATAATCTCCTTTTTATATTTATTATTATTATTATGAAATTCCCTCCCTTTTTATTATTATTCATATATATATATATGAAATTTCTATATATATATATATTTTCGTTTGAAATTTATATATATATATATATATATTCTCTTCCCTCTTCTTTTCTTTTATATTATTATTATTTTTATTTACACCCCTACTTTTTATTTAGAATGGGATAATGTTCCTTATCTCCTCGCTCCCTATTCGAAATAGGAAAATATGATTCATCACTATGATTTTTATTTCATCTCCTGTTTGATCTAATTCAAAAAGACAACGCTAATTTCCCAATGGGATTAGAAATAAAAAAAAAATTTCTATATAAACACAAAGATTATAAACAAACATTTAAATATAATAACTTTAAATTATCCAATTATACTATTTATAACTTTAATTAGTAATAATATTTATTTAAATTTCAATTTAAATAATTTTATAATCATAACAAGCTCATCTAATTCTTTCGACCAAACAAAACCAACCACGTGTCATCATCTCATTTATCGTGATAACAGCAATACGTAATA